>NC_068389.1:11267170-11522170 GCF_023724105.1 Carassius gibelio | reverse complement strand
GACTTCAATGCCTACCAACTCAAGTTGGTTGCTATTGTTTCCTCAAAAAAAAAAAAAAAAAAAAAAAAATCCAATATACGGGACTTGAGACTCGACTCGGACTCGAACTCTGGTAATGGTGACTCGACTTGGACTCGACTCGGACTTGGACTCGGACTCGAAAACTGAGACTCGAGACTCGACTTGGACTCGACAGTTGGTGACTCGACTACAACACTGGTCTACACTGAGCAGCATAGAGCGCCCTCTCGTGGCTGGAGACGGTAATGTTTTTTCTTGGTTCTTGGTTCTAAATAAATGCGACTTATAGTCCATTGCGACTTATGTTTTTTTCCTCATCATGACGTATTTTTGGACTGATGTGACTTATACTCAGGTGCGACTTATAGTCCGAAAAATATGGTAATCTGTTTTTGTCATTCAGTTTTTTAATTTGTCAATATAATTATGCAATTTTTAGTATATTACAAATGTTGCCTTCTAGCTGAAATATTTTATTTCAAGTAAAAATAGTTTCTCGTGGTTTTAGTTAACTCTAGGAGCCCTGGTGCATCCTATTTGCCCGACTTTTTATTTGAGCCTTCTGTTTTGTGCGTGATGTGAGTGAAAGTGAAGTGACATTCAGCCAAGTATGGTGACCCATACTCAGAATTTGTGCTCTGCATTTAACCCATCCGAAATGCGCACACACACAGAGCAGTGAACACACACACACAGTGAGCACACACCCGGAGCAGTGGGCAGCTATTTATGCTGCGGCACCCAGGGAGCAGTTGGGGGTTCGATGCCTTGCTCAAGGGCACCTAAGTCGAGGTATTGAAGGTGGAGAGAGAACTGTACATGCACTACCCCCATCCACAATTCCGTCCGGCCCGAGACTAGAACCCACAACCCTTCGATTAGGAGTCCAACCCTCTAACCATTAGGCCACGACTTCCCCCCCATATGAAATGGTGAATCCAGCGGATTCTTTTCTCTTTGTGTTTCCTCAGAGGTGGTGGCGGACGACACTCCTGCAGTTCAGGCGGTGCTGAAGGCCGACACGCGCAGACTGAAGCTCCTGGAGGAGGAACGGCAGCTACAGAGTCAGCTGGAGAAAGGAGACGACGCCGTGTCTGAGAGACTCGACAAGGTCAGATGAGAGCAGCTCGCTGAGGTCCTCTAAATACACTGATCCATGGAGTACTGGAGGATAACTGTGTGTTTGTGTGTGTGTGTGGCATTCACAGGTCTATGAAGAGTTGAGGGCGATTGGAGCAGCTGCAGCGGAGGCTAAAGCTCGTAGGATCTTGGCTGGTTTGTCTTTCACTTCAGAGATGCAGAACAGACCCACCAAGAAGTTTTCTGGTGGATGGAGGATGAGAGTGTCCCTGGCTAGGTGGGCACAATGAGGGAAAAAATGCATTCATTTAGTAACTAATTTAACGGAAGTAAACAAAAACAATTGACATGAGAAATAAGAAAAATCTTTCTTCCAGAGCACTGTTCATGGAGCCCACGCTGCTGATGCTGGACGAGCCCACGAACCACTTGGACCTTAACGCTGTCATCTGGCTTAACAAGTAATTACTTTTGCTTTGAAGTAAACAATCCCATCTAGCTGATGTATTTACATTTCATGCAAATTATAAATAGCCTACTTTAAATCGTGATTGTATTAAGTGATTGCATCACTAAAGGCATTTTCAGTAGAAAATCAGTCACACCTTTGACATTAGCATTAGATTTTATGTACATTTTGAAGTATCACATCAGAATCGATTGATGGAAGCACTGCTTTTCTATTAAAAATGCTTTAATTCTCTAAAAAAGTTTTTATGCTTGCTTGAGGTGTTTTTTGACTTGTGAGGAAAAAGGGTTAATGCGAATAATGGTGGATGGAAATGCATTTATTGCTATATTCTACTGACAAATTCCCTCATATCTTTTATTTTCCCTTTAAGCTACTTACAGAGCTGGAAGAAAACGCTTCTTATTGTGTCCCACGACCAGAGTTTCTTAGATGACGTCTGTACAGATATCATTCACCTGGACAACCAGAAACTCTACTACTACAGGGGCAACTACCGTGAGTTTCGTTTCTGAACAGCAACAGATGAAATCTACTGATAGTTGTTGTAATATCTTACTGTATTTTATATCTGCTTGATGTCTTCTAGTGACGTTTAAGAAGATGTATGTACAGAAGCAGAAGGAACTCCTGAAGCAGTACGAGAAACAAGAGAAAAAGCTCAAAGACCTGAAGGCTGGAGGAAAGTCCACCAAACAAGCTGTAAGTCCTTGAGTTCTTCACGAGTATTGACTTCTCAAACCCTACCGCTCATTCTCCATCATTCTTTCTCAGGAGAAACAGACGAAAGAGGTCCTGACGAGGAAACAGCAGAAGGGGAAGAAGAAAGGTCAGGAGGAGGAGAGCCACGAGGCCACGGAGCTCCTCAAGAGACCGAGAGAATATACCGTCAAATTCACCTTCCCCAACCCTCCTCCGCTCTCACCGCCGATTCTCGGCCTGCACAGTGAGGCTTTTATGACTTTCACACGTTGTAGCACCTTGTTTTTATCAAACCTGATGACCAGTTTGGTGTACTCTCTCTTCCACTCACAGGTGTTGACTTTGGTTATGGAGGCCAGAAGCCTCTGTTCAAGAATGTGGACTTCGGTATAGACATGGAATCCAGAAGTAAGTCACACTAATTACAGCTGCTATAAACTCTAATGGTTTTCAAGTGAGCTCGAGTTAACCTCCTCTGTAGTGTTGTCAAAAGACCCGGTACTTCGGTACCAAGTTGGTACTAAAAAAATGTAAATGTGATGGTACCAGGTTTCTTTAAGTACCGGTAGTACCGAGGTCCCGTTCAAACCCGGTTCAGCGCTATGATTTCCGCGAAGCAGAAAACGCGGACGGAATCTCAAAATCCAGTCATGAAAATGAAACTTACATGCACGACTCACTGTCGCTTTACTGCGCTGTTTCTCACACATGCGAAGAGAGAGTGAGAGCGAGAGTCTCACTACGCTGAATCTACACGCTAATATGTAAACTATTCTTTGTTGTCTTCTCCTGTCAAAATAATGGAGTTCATTTAGAATTATGCATATTCATTTTCGAACAAGCAGAAGACATACCGGTTTCTCCGGTAGTGGGCGGAGCTAATGCGCAAATGGCAATTTCATTGGCAGGTGCTGATCTTGTACCGTCCCTGTTTTGATTTCAGCAAATCAGTTTGACCGAACACAGACAACGTGATTAATATTCATGAACCCAGCAGCTCATCAATTCATAGTGCATTGTTTATACATTAGTATGATAGTAGAATTAGTAGTAGTATTATCTTTTAATAATAATTAATATGATCTATTACAATTTTTTTTTTTTTACATAAACCCTCAATGACCAAAAATATCTTAACCATCACCACCAGTCTTTAAGTTCAGTTAAAATGACAAATATGCATTCATTAGGCCTAAAAGTTAATTTTTACACAAAGGCATTGTGCTAGAAATATTACTATTATTTAGTAAAATATATGTGATACTGCTACTACTGTTGAAGAAATTGATAAAACTTTATTTTTTAAAGAAATAAATCACAATATTTCTTCCATGTTTTAATTTTAATAGCAAATGCCCTTTATTTACCAAAAATAAAATGTTTACATTTCATAAATTAAAAGACAAATTGAATTTGAGTGAAACTTGTTTACTGTTTTTCTTAATTATATAACTTGTCGAAAAACTTTAAACACAATTGTAAATAAGTATAAAGAATGGCATTGGTTTTATTTTTAGTGCTAAAAAGTAATTTTGTTCAAATTAGCATATTTTTGTGCTTTGCTTTGGTACCGAGAACTGTGGATTTTCACTGGTATTGGTACCGAATCCTAAAATTTTGGTACCGTGACAACACTACTTCTCTGTTTCAGTATGTATTGTCGGACCCAATGGAGTTGGGAAAAGTACGCTCCTCCTGCTTTTGACTGGAAAATTAAATCCAGTAAGTACTAGTTATTTTTAAGTAATATCTCATAGTTGTAAAAAAACAAGGATGTTGTAATATTTATTTGAGAAAAATGGGTTCTTGTTTTTTTCCCCCATGTTTGTTGACTTGTTTCCTTCATATTATTATGAAGCTTCTTTTTTTTTCTATTTTAGACAAAAGGAGAGATGAGGAAGAACCATCGATTGGTACGGCAGATGTTTAAAATCGTTCTTTTTATCATTGTTTCTTATTGGACCCTTGGTAATCAGTTCATTCTTCTGCCTGTGCCTGTAGAAAGTAGGTTTCTTCAACCAGCAGTATGCTGATCAGCTGAACATGGAGGAGTCTCCCACAGAGTACCTCCAGAGGAACTTCAACCTCCAGTACCAGGACGCCAGGAAGTGCCTGGGACGCTTCGGCTTAGAGAGCCACGCTCACACCATCCTGATCTCCAAACTGTCCGGTAAGCAATTTAGGAATGCATTCATGTAGGATTTTCAAAGTCATCTGTTCTTCGTTGACTTTATCTTTTCCTTTTTTTAGGTGGTCAGAAAGCAAGAGTGGTATTTGCTGAACTTGCTTGTCGGCAACCTGACGTCCTCATTTTGGTAAGGAGTAAATGTTTTAAATATCTCAAGAATTTAAGTAAAAATGAGTGCTTAAACATTTTCTGTCCATGCAAATGTACAGGATGAGCCCACAAATAACTTGGACATTGAGTCGATTGATGCATTGTCAGAAGCCATCAATGAATACAAAGGGGGTATGTTTTTTTTTTTTTTTTTAAACCTTAATAATCACAAACAGTGTTTTATTTGTTGTGGTAAAAAAAATCTTCGTTATGAAAACTTATATACAGTATATAGGCCATTTACAATAATGATGATTATTAAGGTGTAAACCAGAGAGTTCAATCTTTCATATTAACATTTAATATGAATGTTTTTAGCTGTGATCATTGTGAGCCACGATGCCAGGCTGATCACGGAGACCCAGTGCCAGCTGTGGGTGGTTGAGGACCAGACGATCAACAATATTGATGGTGACTTTGAAGACTACAAGAGAGAAGTGCTGGAGGCTCTCGGAGAAACGCTGGTCAACAAGCCTAAAGAATGAACAACGGCTGCTATTAATAACAAGAGTGTCAAACTACATCACTGAAGGGCTTTTTGTTGCATTGAAGTTCATTTTAAAACCTCAATAGAACCAAATAGTTTCGTGTTAAGTTGAAAGATTATGCGGAGCACCTGCATGCACAGTGTCAGGTCATATAGACAAAACCCATAAGAGCCAGGATGGAGTTTTTCCACATCTTTAAAACCAGCTTTACACCTGAAGACTGATTCCTGGATTTTTACTTGCTGACAGTTTATACATACAGCGCTTGTTCTTTAGTCATGATGTCTGACATTCTTGTATTCTTCTTACATTCAGGCCGTATTATTACCAGCTCTGTTCATCCATGTGATGCAATGCTATAAAACATGTCACTATCAAATGTTAACAGATGGGGCTAGCAGGGTGCAGTTTGAAAATGGTGTGATTGCTGATGCATAAATTTTGTATTAACCTGCCTTTGTTAGGAGTACTTCGGTTCAGGTCATTCATCATCATTATGCTTGCATTCGAAGCCAACTCCAATTTTTTTTAACCTATAGAAGTGTTCAGTAACTCATCTGTCTTGAATGATGAAATAACCTATTGACTAACTTGATTTAAATAAACACATTGAATAAAGTATGCATCCAGATGTGATGGAAAAAGCAAATAAAGAATTTTTTGCAACAAAGTCAATTTTATCAGTGCTTTTATTTGAGATTTCTTGTATTATGCTAGCTTTGCATGGACAAAACGTAACGACATGAACGGAAAACATAAATTTTCTTCTTTCTCATATTAAGTATTATGGAAACTTCCAAATTTGAAATTGCAACCACTCTTTTGATCGTAATCGTAATCAGGTTATCGCAATATGCAATTTTCGAACAGTAATGAAAACGAGGCTGTGGGAGATAAAAGTACACAGCGTGTGATGAGTTGATGTTGAACAACATACCAATTTTTCATCTGATGAAACGCTTTCATCCAAAACACTTTCAGTAGACAAAATGCCATAAATAGTTGACATTAAAAGTGACATGATCTAGGACCTCCGATTGTAAAGACAGTAAGTCTATACCTCACTGCCTCATTTTCATGCTGGTAAAATACATGGTATCTGCACTGATTAAGGTCTATTACAAGATTCAAACATCTGGTTTCAGGTAGTCTTTGTAGATCCGCTTCACTCTTGCCAGTTCTCGCTCATCTGGTTTTATACTACCATACCAAGAATACCACAGTTCTCCAGAGCGGAGGGAAGATGGGGCGGGGGTTGGTGCCACAGCACCGTGAGTGTTTGAGTAGTCCTCTTTGGAGTAATCAACATGAGGTAACTGAACAGCCAGTAAACCTTAAACAGAGGGGAGAAGAATCAAGTCACATTAAGCTTTTAACACCAAATGATGAGATTTATCCTCTTTCATAAAAGGAATTGTGCACATTGGCATTTACAACAATAAAGAGAAAGTCAATTTACCACAATCTCTAGCAGTTTCTATGGCCTTGTTAAGTAGTTTCTGTTGTTTCATGCACACACCTGAGGAAAAATAAAAAGAGTAAAATGGTGATTAGATCTTGAGTATATCAGAAATATAATGTACGGAGTAAATAATTACCGGTTCGAGTGGGATCATGCACGATTCCTGTTTGAGGACTAATGAACTGCTGCAACAGATTCACATTCTGCAGGGGGGAAAAAAAGTGTTTATTAGAGCAAATACCTTTGATGTATAAAACTGACATTTTCCACTTTAAAAAAATGACGGGTTTGAAAAACGCACCTTGTAATGGACAATGATGTTTGGATCACGACAGATGGGACAAGGGTTACCACATACCTTATCTCCTCTCTATGACAAGACAGGCATCCTCATTAATACAAATTTAATGGACTGAAGAAAAAAAAAACATCTGAACAATCAATCAAATCAATCCAAAACAAATGTGTCCTACTTACAATACAAGTCTTTCTGGTCTTTTGAGGAGGGACGCCCCCCTTATGGTTCCTTCTGTAGTTAGACCACACAGGCTTGGATCCATAGCGCTCAATGTACTCTACAAGAGAGTTCAGACCAGCATTAAACACTGATTCCCCACAAGTGCTTAATTTAATCATATAATCTATCATATTTACCTTCACTTTCTAAGTATTCCCATGGTCTGTCTGAATATCTAGACACTGTCTCTGAGTCTGTGTTTTCAGCAGCAGCAGATGATGATGATGATGATGATGATAAAGCACGAAACTTCAGACGCAGTCCTGGAGCAGCACTTGAAGTTATGTTCCAATAACGAATGCTCTGTAATACAAAACGAGTGTTCGGTGAGGTGTTTGTACGCGAATGACTGCCCTATAACCACAACAAACACAATTATACATCCTGTATAAAACAACATTCATGATAAAAATGCTATCGGTAACCAACCAACCTGTGTTTGAATATTTCGTTGTAAAATGACAGGAAATGTGCGGGATATTGCTATTCCAATGCGTTGTATGGAGGTCGCCATTTCGTCTTTGGCAAAGGAAGTTGTTGAGAGGTTAAAGTGTACGGTTACGGAACGGAAGTGCGCGTTTATTGTTCGCACTTTTTTTTTCATTTTAAATTATTATTATTATAATTTTTGCTGATGTTTTGCTTTTTTTCTAGGAGTATTATTTTTGTTTATATAATAAATTATAATTTAAATGAATACAAAAAAAACAATGTTTTATAGTATATGTATACATTGTGTTATGCTATGTATTATCACTGAAAATACACCCAAATACACCCATCAGTTTCAATGAAAGGAATTAAACATTACATAAACATTACAAAGAGTATTCTAACCCCCATTTTGAACATAATAGCGTTATAGTAATTCACAGAAAGGTTCAGTCTACCTCAAAACAGCTAGTTCTTTAATGTGCATACACAAATATGCCTATATTATTGTACAATGATGCTGAGTCAATTCTTACATCATTTATACATTTAAAAAATGCCAACGATTTAATGATGATTATCTTTGCACCGGAAGACGGGGGGAGGGGGAGATGGGCGCGTCCTTCAACACACAAGGTCGTTTCGAGAGCGCGCTCGACAGGACCGCGTGATCATCAACTCCATTTCGTGTTGAAAGAAACGCCCGAAAGCGCGCGCACGAACCCATGATGACGTCAGAACTATATATACCGAGTCCCGCCCTTCCATAGCATTCCTGGATTTGTCTGAGGTAAGTGATTTGCTGGAGGTTGGTTCTCCACTTTTTCGATTTAAAAGACGATTTTTACCCCCAAGTCTGGCTATCACGTCAGTTTTTTTAATCAGCAAAAACGACCTTTCGACTATTCTCTGGATTTCCGCCGCCAAATAGTCGTTTTCACTAACGTCTCTTTGTGCTGTTGTTTCGTTTCAGGTGTGACTCGGTCTCAGTGAAGATCTGGCGTCGAGGATTTTTCAACCGTGTACGAAGATCAAACCCCCAAAAATTCAATTTTTCTACTCGAGTAACGGACATTCGCTTACTACTTTTTTTTTGCTCCAGATTGTTCAAGAAGGAAAAGCTCAATTTCAGCCACTACAATCCCGCCCATTATGCCATTTTTCAGCCAGTAATGATAAAGTCATGACAGTTTACGTTCTCTTAAACTGTTAAAAAAGCTGAAAATTGTTGCTGTTAAGCACAATATATTAATAGCAACCCGAGACGCAGAGGAGAGGTTTTAATAGTAAGTGTTCTTTCAAACCAATTTGAATCGAAACTGCGTAACAGTTAACCAGTTGTCTGTGTTGAAAATGATTCCAGATATAAATAGAGATTGCAGATTCCTAGCTGTATCGAGCCTGGCGAGCTAACTGCGCCACGGTTTCTAGAAGCAGACAGCATGCTGAGATAAAGCGAGGATAGAGTATGAGCTCACACCGCAAAGACCGAGCAAACGCCCTGCTTCTCTTTGTGTGTGAGACGGAGCAATCCTAATGATTACTACAGAAGCGATAAATAAATCATCGAATAATAAGCTAGTCATAAGCAATCTGTACATAAAGATTGCCAAAGGGAGAGCAGGAAGTGACTGTATATAATTGGGACTTTTTATAAACTGCATTCTTTTCAGAGGAGAGCTCACTGGAACAATCAACGCAATCTGCACATAAAGATTGCCAAGAAAGGCGCCTGTGGATTTAGCCGAGCGGGGGGGAAAGACTGAAAATCAACATTTTGTTAATAATAATGTTAGGTGTTTTTAGTGTTTAGCGGAACCGGATACCGTTGATTTTGGTGAAATAAACCTACATAGTCGATGATGATTTATACAAATAAATAGCAGTCTGACTATAAAGATTGCATTTTTTGTTTTTGTTTTTTTGTATTGTGTGCTTAACGAGTGCGTAACGTTAGGTTAGGATATTATTTGTCTTGTCGACTTTGCTTTAAAATGGCGGACGGGTTGTGCTTTGCTCTGATCACTCGAGGCAATGGTGGCTTTGTTTTTCTGACTGGATCTACGGGAAATACTGTAGCTCGGAACGGCTGTCTCGCGTCGCCATCATCCCCATAAACAGCTCGAGGTATCGTCTTAATATCCGTGAGTCGCTAGCGGGGTAAATGTAGTTTACACTTTGTAAACGGGCGGGGGGAAATAGCCGTGGTATTTTTATTTTTTAAAACTTGTTTGAATTCAAAGATGGCGACCGGGCAACCGTTCTATGCGGAGGCAAGTGGTTAAAGATAGTGGGCGTGGTTTATCTCTGACTCCAGCCAATCAGAGGAGACGCTGTCAGCTGCCATATGAGAGAGGGAGACTTCTACAGATGGAGGCAAATCCCCCTGTGGACACTATTGAGTAGATGCATATTCATATTACCGGCCTTTAGTCAGACCAACACTGGATGCTTTGTGTTGACAAGTTCTAAGGCAAAACCTTTGGGCGATTAGCTTAAAGATGTCAGTTGTTTATGTAACACTGGATTAAGAAAAAAGTAGAAGTAGGTGACATGGATTTGAACAAGATGTAATCTAAACTCGTTGTAGGAAGAATATTATTCAGGACTGGGTGAAATGTGACTTTAAACAATGTGTTTCTTCACATCTAAATTTAATCAAAAACTTGACAGATGCAATATTAATCTTTTCTTTCCAGTGAATGTACAATCTTGTTTGTTATGACAACTGTGACGTTTCCAGGAGTTGTGTTGTATTGTTCCGTGTTTTAGGAGTTCGCTTGTGACTATAAAAAGTTCTTCAACAACAGTGTTGCGGGTAAGACAAAACCTGATTTCTCACACGATCAAAAGTGCCATTAGTAGACCTTTTCTACTGTCTTGGAAATTATATTGAACATGGATTCAAACGTCGATAAAACCATTGCATGCTTATCAGTCGTAAAAATCTACATTGATTCGGTGCATATATTTCTGTGTCATGTTCAATTCGCCCCGTTCTTCATTTTCAGCTGTAGTTAGTTGGTTGGTGTCGCCGGTGTCCAGCCAAGTGAAGTGTGCTGTAGTGAGAGGAACTGATGGAGAAATAGTCTCTCTCAGCTGCTCTGCGTGGGCGGGGCGAATGACGTGCTCTCTCTCTCTCTCTCTCTCTCTCTCTCTCTCCATCTCTCTCTCGACCAGAAACACTATGCCCTCACCCGTCTCTTTGTAATATTAAGTCAGTTATTATTATCTCTCTTTTTTTAAGAATGTAAATTTTTATTGCATACATTCTATTTTTACTGTATTTTAATATATCTTGATCATATTTAATAATTGCGTTTCTCATATTGCTTTGTGGCAAATACACGGTTTCGGTATTTTTTATCCAGAAATAACCGCCTGGTGGCGACATGCAGCTTAGAAAGAAGGTCTTGCTTTCACAGTCGCAAAAAAACCCTCGAGTTAACCTTTAGAGAAAATACATTTATTTGCATAACTTGAGTTTCTTGCAACTGGATACTTAACCACAAGATGGTAAAAATCAAGTCTTACAGAGTCTATTTCCTTCATTATGTTTGTATATATTCCTTACATCACGTTTAAATGTAACTTTTTTTTTTTTAAACCAAACATATGGTCAAACATTATTTGGGTAATATGCATTTAATATGTAATATTGCATATTAAAGATAAATTATAATGAAGGAATACACCCACAAAGCGACTAAGGCTGAAGATGCATGGGGTAACTTTTTGAGCAGTGTTGCAACCAGATGAGAGGCTGGGACCATGACCGATCTGAAGTATCCAGATAGACATTTGTTATCCTTTCTCAGTGTAAAAACTCCCAAGCAGCATTGCTCAAAAAGTTCCCCTGTCTATCATCAGCCTAAGGCACTTCAAAAAAATAATTACCTAGTGGTTCTAGACTAATACTCATATATAGAAAACATACTTAATTTACTGAGATTTTAAAAACTGCATTATGTAGCTGGAAAATATTAAAAGCATATTGTTTAAAATTAGTATACACATTGGTTCTACAGTATATCATATTAATATTTAACTACTAATGTACTTAGAGAAACAAAAATATTATTTTGATGCACTTCCTGTGTTCATCTTATGCACAGCATTAAGGTGGGAAGCTGGTAAGGTTAGTGACAGGTTTGGTGATATGGTTAGGTTGTGTGTATGTGTTGTATCAAATTATTAATTTAATTGTTAAAATGAAATTAAAAGACACTTTAAGCTAAAGTGGCCTCTACACATTTTATGTCCATCAACCTTATAACAATGACAATTTTGGATATGGGTGAAGACTTTGTGATCGTTTTCATGTTTTATAATGTAAGTCTAACTTGTATACACAACATACTGTAGAGGGTTTGGTTTTCATGCATCTCATTTTACTCTAGCATCTTTCATCTATTGATATTAGGTTATAGACAGATGGATCACAGCAGTGTCTAACAAAGAAGGATGAAGTTATATTGCCAGAGTTCCCGTGTGCATCACAGCTGCCAATGTGACAGTTCATTTCTGATAAACAAGAAAATCCAGTCAATCATTTGAACACTTTTACTGTTGCCTCCCTAGTTAGGTTTCAAATTCTTGTTATGAATAGTAGTAGTTGCACTACAGTTGATTTTTTGAAGGATTACAAGGATTATTATAAAGATTACTTAAATACTAATAAAAGAAATTGTAAAAACTATGTTTAACTTTAAGTACATTTAAAAAATTTGATTTAGTCTTTCTCCTTATTTCTGCTTTTGCATCATTATTATTATTTAAGTGATATAATAATCTGAATGCACATTACTGATCACAGCCATTATATTATATTACATCAATCTTAACTACGTCCTTTGAACCTGTGATGTTTTCTTTGGATAATGTACAGTGTGTATAAAAAGCAAGGTGGGTTTATGAGAGTGACATTACACATGTGATATAACACTTAACTTTTACATCTTTCATAATGACAGATTAAGAACTGAATCATACAGCGCTTATATAAGCAATAATCCAGTCTGAGTTTCTCATCTCATTAAATAAGTGACATACTTAATCAATTATTCAGTCTGCAATCTGCTGTTGAACTATAGCAGTTGTACCAGCTGCCCCTTTCCATTAGCAGAACCAGTAAATATTGACAGCCCAACAGACATCATATATGAAACATGTTATTTACCAAGAAGGATTCTTTGCAGTCAGTTGGAGTAAGATATGTAATTTCTTAGTCTTCCAACAGTTTTGGGGATCTAGTAATAATCTTAAATCCCAGCATTTTTCAATTACACAATTTTCTAAGTGATGAAACATGAGTTAGAACTATTGTCTAAAGTATGTTTATTAATTAAGACATTACTTTATGATTGCACTTGTGATTGCAAATGACATAAAAGGTTTAGTGTGAACCTGAAAACTGCTAAGATGTTTGTATCTGATTCAGTACAATATATTAAAACACAAGTTTCTCTCCATTCTTTGAGTGAATGCAGTGTTGACAGCAGCTGTGCTGTGATGTCTTTGGTAGTCATGTGACCATGTATGTTCCCAGTGTATTCAGAGTTTCTTGCTTCCAAGTTCTCTCAGATCCACAGTCGCCTTTGTAAATGTACATCACTAGGAACTTAGACTCAACACTGTCCTTGTGCTGTTCCAGTGAGCTCTCCTTGAGTGCCATTATCACATTATTTCAGGATTGATTGGTTGATTTCATGCCATATCCCAGATTCTCCCCAGTGGCATAAGCACAAGAATAACCCGTGTTTTCTCTCCCTCTGTCAGTAAGCAGCAATGGCCGTGGGCCCGGTGGACCCCAGAGAGGTGCTGAAAGGAGTTGAATCTATGCTGGGGAAAGATGGAGAGCTACGAAGCCTTGAGGGAGTTGCTAAAGTCTTCAGGTGAGATGCTGTACCTTTTTTATTTTCTGGAGTCCTCTCAAAAAGCCGTCAATTCCTTTAACCAATAGTATTTCTAACATATTTTTCTTTTTTCAAACAGTCTCATGAAGGCCTCGCATAAAATGGTCAGCAGATGCATGTATCTGAACATCTTACTGCAGACAAAATCACATGATGTACTTAATCGGTAAGAGCAATAGCAATAAAAGATGAATAAAATTGAAACTTTTTTGCTTTCAAATTGATGTTTAACTCTTTCTCTTCTGCTCAGTTTCATTCGAGTTGGAGGCTACAAGTTGCTGAACTCTTGGCTCACCTACTCAAAGACCACCACCAACACCCCCCTGCTGCAGCTCATACTGCTCACCCTGCAGAAACTCCCCCTGACTGTGGACCACCTCAAACAGGTACTTCACCACACCACAGCCCATAACACACACACACACATGCCCCCGCAGTCTTCTAACACCTGCTCTCTCTTCTGCTAGAACAACACAGCCAAGCTGGTGAAACATCTGAGTAAGAGCGGCGAGACAGAAGGTAAGAGCATGTGTTTCATGAATCAATGCCAGACAGTCTGCTTACTGTCTTCCAGAGCTCAGGTTTGAACTCTCTCTCTCTCTCTCAGAGCTGAGGAAGCTGGCGTCAGTGCTGGTGGAGGGCTGGATGGCTATTATCCGCTCTCAGAGCGTCTCCAGTGCAGCATCACCCAATGGTAGGGTTTCCAGTCTACATTGTCTTCTGTGTCACTCTGTTTCTTCCTTAAAGACTTGCCGCACGTTTAACTTGATTTACTGGCAAGGGGGCTTTCTATTATTGGCGAATAACCCAACTGTGTTTCCCATCAGACAAGAAACGGAAAAAGGAGGATGGAAAAGTGCGTCCAGAGGTGAAGCCCCGAGAAAAGGTAGCAGATGAGGAGAAGAAGAAAGACAAACCAAAAGCTTATGCTCCAAGTCACGCAAAGATCCGTTCTACAGGTTAGTCACCAGTGTTTTATATTTCTGCTTATTTTACTTTTTTTTTTTTTCTTTTTTTTTACCATGAATGATTAATGTCCGTGTAATTTATCTTTTATAATAGATAACACAATTTTTGTTTCAGTAACATTTAGACCTTGTTTTAAAGTTCTTTGTCTCAGAAACGTATTTTTAAAAATGATCTGTTTAAATGAACGCCAAACATTGTGTCTTCAGGTTTGGAGGTAGAGAGTCCAGCTCCAGTTCCCGTGAAGAAACCCCCCCCTGCACCCCAACTTGGAGACAAATACAACATCAAGCCAGCGGTTCTTAAAAGACCGAAGTAAGTGGAGACTCATTTCCTTCTTGAAAATAATAAGCAGTCACATTAAATCCAGGACGATTTGAATGAATGCAGTTTTACTTAAGAGGGTTTGGAAATGAATCATTAAACTCAGACTTTGTTTATTCAGCACATCGCCGATTGACGCACCACCAGTAGAGAAGAAGTACAAGCCCCTTAACACCACCCCCAACTCTGCCAAAGAGATCAAAGTCAAACTTATACCCGCACAGCGTGAGTATGCCCATTCAGCACCTGCAATATGATTATGATAATCTGCACTAGAGTAGAGTTTCCCCTCCGACTGGTGCTTAATATCCGTCTAATATCCTCTTCCTTGTAGCGATGGAAGCCACTGGATTTTTGGATGCCCTCAACTCCGCTCCAGTGCCTGGCATCAAGATCAAGAAAAAGAAAACTAAAGCAGTTTCCCCTACCTCTAACAAGGTGTGCCCCATCAGACAACCCTCGTTTGTGTTTGTGCTTCATGGATTTTTATTTTCCCCAGACGTATAAAATCACAAAGAAATCACAAATTCTCTTGTGCCCCACAGCCCTGTCCGTTTGATAGCAGGCCGCAGTCATACTCAGGCACACAGGCCAAACCGTCTTCCCCTGAGACGCCCTCGTCTCAGACACCCCCTCATGAGAACCCAGACCTGGAGCAGCCCGGCACACCCGTGCCCACCGAGGACCCCGAGGCAATGGAAACCGGTGAGTCCTGCTGCATAGAAAAGGGTCACAGCCTCACTAAGAGAGCCGTATGAAAGAATGTGCTGAATTGAAAATGCCTTGTTTTGTGTTTTTAAGGTGATAAACCCAATGCTCTGGCTGAACCTCGCGGTGAGGAAGAGAGTCTGACTAAGAAAGGAAAGAAAAAGAAAAGTGTTCGGTGGGCGGAAGAGGATCATCTCAAAGAATACTTCTACTTTGACCTGGATGAGACTGAGAGAGGTAAAGCAACACTTTCTTCACTTACACTCCTGGACGAAAGTTTGAAGTCTGTAAGGGTTTTGATACAAAATAAAGT
Source organism: Carassius gibelio (assembly GCF_023724105.1). Taxonomy (NCBI): domain Eukaryota; kingdom Metazoa; phylum Chordata; class Actinopteri; order Cypriniformes; family Cyprinidae; genus Carassius; species Carassius gibelio. The sequence continues at coordinate 11,506,435 of NC_068389.1, read as the reverse complement.
AAAATATATAATAATAAAACTAATCATATTATGAAATATTATTATAATACAAAAAATGAAAATGTGATTGGTTTAATAATAATCATCACTCTTTATCCCTCTACCTCAGTGAACGTTAATAAAATTAAGGACTTCGGTGAGGCGGCTAAACGGGAGCTGATGATGGACAGGCAGACGTTTGAAATGGCTCGTCGTCATTCTCACGACACCATGGAGGAGAGGGTGCCCTGGACTCCTCCGCGACCCTTGACCCTCGTAGGAAGTCTGGTCATTCCTGGTTCCACCAGCAGAGAGAAGATGATCCAGAGAGACCGAGAGATGGGCATTCTGCAGGAGATCTTCCTCAGTAAAGAGAGGTAAGACAACGCTTTGATAACTTTCACACAACATTCACATCGCATTTAATGCCCACAATATGGTGTAAACATAGCCACATGATGTAGGCTGGGAATCCATTTGGATTTAAATGGATTATATAAAGTCTGTAAAGAGTATTGCTCTTTAGGTCCATTTTATTTCAGATTTAGTATTATTTAGTATTTATCATTTTTTTTTAAGTATTATCATTTTTTAATTATTAAAAATAGGTTTTTCATACTTTTTTTTAAGTGTTTTTAATAGATGTTTAAAACCCTTGCTCAAATGAATCCTTCACTTTGGTGAATAAAGTAAAGAGGTTTAAAGATGTTTATTTCATATTGTCTTTATAAGCCTGTATGGTTTGTTTCCTTTCTCTCTGCAGTGTTCCAGACAGTCCTCACGAGCCTGACCCTGAGCCGTATGAGCCCATGCCTCCTCGACTCATCCCACTGGATGAGGTACGTTTTATATATATATATGAATTCCCCTTCCATTTCTCTTTCCTTTCATTTCGAAGTGTCAGATGTGGTATGTCGTTGACCTCTTTCTTCTTCTGTGGTGTTGTAGGACAGCAGTATGGAGGAGAGTTACATGGAGCCCGCTGACGCTGCTGCCTCTGGTGGCTCTAATGAAGGCTCCAAGCTGCCTCCTGTTTTAGCTAACCTCATGGGAAGTCTGGGCAACAGCGGCCGCAGCCCTCAGGCGCAAGGCAACACCCCACCAGCCAGTAATAACCCCGCTGTTAATGTGCAGGAACTACTCTCATCTATTATGGTAAGCTAAAATCTGTATCTACATGTTATTCACCATGAGAAATTGCAGAGTCTTTGATTTGAAGCATCTCTTCTTGTTTTCAGGGTGCTCAGGGATCGAACCAGTCTCCAGAGGACCTGATCAAACAGCCCGACTTCTCGGATAAGATCAAGCAGCTTTTGGGTTCCCTGCAACAGAACCAGAATCAGAACCAGAACCAGAACCAGCCTGCTAATCCTCCGCCAAGTACGTGTTTGCTCTCATTAACAGCACTGCTATGTTGAGGAATAACTGGATGATGGTTGAGCAGTGTATTTAATGTTCTGTTTCTCTCACTTCATAGTGAACACGGGTCTGCTTGGCCATGGCCCCGGCATGAACATGAACCACATGAACAACATGCCGATGCCCATGAATGGGGGTTTCCCTCCAAACAAGCCCCCTGGACCACATTTTAACCATCCTCGTCTTCCTCCTCCTCCTCCTCCCCATGGCCACGGACCACCCTTCAACCCCGGCGGGCCACGCATGATGGGTCCTCCGCCCGGTCCACCGGGCCGCGGGGCGGACAACGGCAACTACTGGGGCGACGACTCCATGAGAGGAGGCCCACACCGGGGAGGACACTTCCACCGGGGCAGAGGGAGAGGAGGAGACCCGGGCTTCAGAGGACGAGGGGGACGCGGAGGACCACGTGGGGGACACAACAACATGGGCGGTAAGTTTGACTGCAAAAACGCTTTTAATTTTCCAACATTTAAAACGAGCACGCAAGTAATCTTTTCCTTTGGTTTCAGACATGTCAAATAGGTCGGTGTGTCGCCACTTCATGATGAAAGGGAATTGTCGGTATGAAAACAACTGTGCGTTTTACCACCCCGGTGTTAATGGACCACCGCTTCCTCCCCAGCACGGACACTAACACACCCGAAAACTGCTGTTCCTTGAACTCACCACTAGTGGGCAACAGGACTCAAAATGAGCCTCGTGTACAGGAACTGAAACAGGGCATGTTTGCGTCTGTGACAGCACAATCCCACCCGTTTCCTCCGACTGTACAGTTGCTTCAACAGGATCTGAACATGAACAGTTTCTTCTCCACTTACACTAATTTCCCACATCTGGAAAGCTGTGAGAAGATCTGAGATCCTCTGTGAAGAGTCAGACAGTGTCTAAACCTATTACTTGACTTTTGCGGCCTACATGTAAATAGTGATTCCTGGAGATGGAGATTGATATGTCTATTTTTATTGTGATTCTGTGTATTACTAACCTGACTGCTAAAGATTGTACTACATAACTGTAACCACTAGGACAAGGTGTAAATAATGGTCTTCAGCCGGTGGTGGACAGTGACTTCAGCTTCTCCCGGTGGCCAAAACACAAGAATTATAATGGACACGTCAGTTATTAGTGCAGTTTGGATTTGCGTGATGAAATGTACACTTCCAAAAGATGTTAAGAGCACAGAAATTTTATTTGAAGATTCTTCTGGTTGAATTCAGTCCCTGGGAAGTTGCTGTCCTGTTTGATGTTTTACTTTCGGGTTTCTATCGAAGAGGGAGAAACCATACTTCTATGAAATGTGTAGATGCTGTCAAATTTACAGATCTGAATCATACACGGTCCGTCTTTTTTTCATTTCATGATATTTAGTGTCAAAAAATACTGTGGAAAGCACTGAAAAGCATCCATGAATTGGCATCATGTTAACTTTATGCGCCAAATTGGAAATACTATAGGGATAGATAGTATTCAGACCCATTACCTTTCACATCTGGGCACAAAATGCAGCATTTTTGAAGTCCCGCTTAATACTTGAATTGATACATTGTGTTGGAAAGTGATCCTGGCCTGCTAAAGAAATATCAACTGTTGTTCTGTGTCGTGTGACAATCAGGAGAATTAGTGATGATTTCTTATTTGATGTTGATGCTGTGGTTTGATTTGCTTCGCTGTGCGTTCATGTTCTCGGACCCGTGTGAGTCTGTCCTGCTCTGTCAGTGTTCAGCTGAGCCGAACCTGGGCTACAAACCACTTTCAAGGCCAAACATATTCAAGGTGTTTTCTGTGAAAACAGTGGCCATTGTCTCTTGTGGGACTCGATTTTCTTTTTCATTTTTTTTTTTCACTTTTTTTGGATTCACCATTTTCCCATGATTTTATTTTGATACAAGTCTGATGATTTTTTTCTTTTTCTATTATTGGTGAAGAGATGTCTATGTGTCAGAGCGCCGCATAAACCCAATAAAAGGCACATTCAGAAATGTAAGGTGTTTTTCTAATTGTAAATGAATAAACGTTGCGAAATTCACCAGAATGTGCGGTCTTCTCAAACTAGCTTTTATTTTTAGAGCAAGTGTCAATATATAATGACCACTCTCTCTCTCAGTGCCTGTTTGCATTGTGTAACCTCTAAATGCTTCATTGTTTGAATGTCAAACAGGGTTACTGAATTTCCCTCGCCCTCTCATGGCAGTCCGGTGCGGGTGCGTTTGACTTCCTGTCTGTCAGATCCGTGTTCTCAGGGCAGAGTCGGGTGCAGAGTGTGTGTGATGAGGAGTGGCCTGTGCTCCCAGCCCTTCTGGTTAAATATTGACTTCGGCTTCGTAGAATTTCTGCTCGCGTGCAAGGTGCAGGAAGAATAAATTAGAGTTAAGGACACCTCAGCAATTGATTCATCCTATGTAGAATTCGTTTCATTTTTACGAGCTTCAGTCTGTCTTCAGCCATTGTACAGGAAAATTATTTGAAAAAAAAAAAAAAACCAAAAAAACTACTACTTTGCTGAGCATAAAAACATCCAAGCAGTTCTGTGATCGTGATGCTAAACTAGAATGCTGTTGTCAAGTATTGTTTTACATTCAAATTAATCTGTTTGCTATATGTTTATTTCCACAAAATGAATGAATAAAGCAAGGTTTTTAAGATGTGTTCAGACAAGCTAATTTTCTTGCTAACAAATAAACACTATTGTTTAAAGGTTTGGGGGTCAATAATTATATATTTTTGCCAACTATTAAAATACAAAACATATTATATATAATAAGATTTTAAATGATAAAATTTATACAGAAATATTTACATACTTGTATAACAATATAGTACAATACTTTATTTCAAATATATTACATATTAATTTATGCAAAATATTTATATTTCAAGTAAATTATGTCCTTTGGTCTTTCTGTTAATCCAAGGACCCTGAAAAATACTCTATCAATAATCAATAATGCATGGTTTCCACAGAAATATTTAATCACAAATGTTTTCCCAAGTTGAAAGTAATAAGAAATGTTTCTTGAGCAAAAAAAAAAATCAGCATATTAAACTGATTTCTGCAGGATCACGTGATTTCTGAAATCTGGAGTAATGATGCTGGAAATTCAGCTTTCATCACAGGAATAAATTACTATTTAAAATGAATTAAAATAGGAAAACACTCATTTTAAATGCTAATAATATTTCACAATGTTACAGTTTTTTTAAATTAAATTAATGCTGACATGGTGGGCATATGAGACTTCTTTCTGAAAATATATTATTTAAAATAATGTTATTTTATTATATTACGTAGTGTTCTATTTATATAAATGCATAATTCATTCATTCATTCATCCATTCATGCGTTCATTTTGCTTTATACTATAATTATATGTTTGTTATTATTATTATTACTATTATTATTCTTATTACAAACATTTCCTGAAGGTTAAGCACCTTTTTACTTTGATATAAGGATCAAATAATAGTTGACATAGTTGAAGCACATCCTCAGTTGTCTGTTTTGTGTGTGTGTGTGACAGACAAACCTTTAGTTTGTAAGTTGGAGTACGTCGTACCTATAATTTTCAGAATAATATCTAGGGACAGTGAAATGGCCAGCTGAAGCACGGAGAGATTGAAGTCATAAAAAGACTGGATTCATTGAGTCTGAGCGGAGCTGGTTGTTGTAGACTCAATTCCACTCGGCACAAAGACACCATTGATCCTCGGCTGGTCACATTACACCACAGCCGCTACTGGAAAGATGCTTTGTCAGGCCTTCGTTTCAGAGAAAGTCATACATGTACCTCTCCAGCTCACCAGCAATGACTTGCTCCGGAAGTGTTAACACTGCCTACGTTTGAGCAACTCCACAGAGGATGTTACACAATAACGTCTACAACTGCCATGGAATACAGATATCACTATCATTTCAAAATGATTTAGCAAAATGTCACTTGCAATGCTTTTCCTTTACAAGAACTGGTATTTCATTAAAAAAAGTAAATGAAAAGCGAGAAAAGAAAAGAAAATATATATTTTTAATAATAATAAACGGTTAAACAGAAAAAAAGATTCACCAAAATCCTTCGTCTTAAGGACACGTCAGCCTTTTCAAAGGAACAGTGTTCGAGAAACTTCCTTTTGAGCGCTTCATTAAGCAAATGTTTAAAGGGCAGGATTTCACCAGCAAACTAGACATTGTATATAGATTATATTAGGAATCCTGTATACAATACACACCCTATTATATTAAACAGGACAGATCATAATGCACTACTCAGTTAAAATGTCCAAATATTCTTACATGCAGATTGCATGCAGATGCAATAACACATTTTTCAATAACATATAAAGATAATTAAAATCTGTCGATGGGTTTCTCATTCTAACACCACGTCATGCTTTAAATTATGAAAGCCCATTAATGTAGCCCTCTGACATCACGGATCAGAGATCAGCCAATCCTAAAAAGCCCAATCATACTAGCCTTCGGTAGCTTATCACGACTATCTGGTGACCTGTCTTTGGTGCCAGGCTCAATGCAAAGTTTGCTTGCAAAATAAGGCTGAATAGCATTAAAACACAGAATCACATTCCAGAACAGAAGAGGGGTGGGCGGAGCTTCAGGTGAACATGTATAAGAGCTATACAGGTGAGAGAGAGAGAGACCAGGAGTCTAAGTCTGAACTCACTCAGCAGGGCACAGACGAGAACAGGTGAGAAGCCAACATTACAGGGACTTGTGCTGCTATTTTTCTCTGAAAGCTTTGCTACGGGTTGTTTTCCAGCACGCAACACCACTAACTGCTGGGACTGAATGAAAAGCATGCTTTGTCATTTCCTAACTTCTATATATTGAAATGTTTCATTCTTTTAGCTTACGAAGATGCTCAAAGGATTACTGTCGGTGCTCTTGGTCCTGGTGACCTTGTCTTCTGTCATGGGGAAACCTGACGCGACCACTCCAAAGAAAGAGAAGAGGATTCCTCAGACACTCTCCAGAGGTCAGCTTCATGAAAACACGCCAGCATATTATTTTCAGTGGCTTTGTAAAACTAAAGCTAAGAAGAGTGCTGTAGTGAGCCGTTAGAATAGCATAACTGAAGCTATACATGCAAAAACTAAGGAAGTTTCTTTAAAGTTGCATTCATGATTCATATTCGGTATTCTTTTCCTTTCAGGATGGGGTGATCAGCTGATTTGGGCACAGACATATGAGGAAGCTCTGTTTTGGTCACGATCCAAGTGAGAAAAGCTTGCTCTTATATAGAGTATATGATGTTTGATCATCAGTTAAGTGTCTATTGATGATTGATGAACTCGAATAATCTGTTTAATTAGAAACAAGCCCCTCATGGTCATCTTTCACCTGGAAGACTGTCCACACAGCCAGGGTAAGGCTTCACTTTTACTCTGACATTTGCAATGTTGGTTAGTTTAAAACTCTCAATTTGTTCTTCATGTTTGCATTATTGTTGTATTTGGATATGTTTATATAATTTAATCAGCTCTGAAGAAGGCTTTCGCTGAGGATAAAGTCATCCAGACGTTGGCCGATGAGGAATTTGTGATCTTGAACTTGGTTGTGAGTAACACTTTACTATTTATTAACATCAGACCTACTTAATTACAATAGTTAAAAATAATTTTAAGGCATTTAATTCCATTATTAACTAAAACTAAATTTACTCTGCTAGTGTTAATATTACTCAATATCTAACATGAACTAACACTGAACAGCATTTTTTATTAACTAACATAAAAAAAGCAAATGTACAGCTCTTTGTTAATTAATGCATAATGTAGTTAGTGCAATCTCTAGGTTCTAGTCTGTCTGTTATGTGTATAGATGTCTGTAAATTGACAAAGTCTTGTCTTTTACAGTACGAGACCACAGATAAACACTTGTCTCCTGATGGCCAGTACGTTCCCAGAATCCTCTTTGTCGGTGAGTTGATTTATTCATGACAGATACATAACAATGCTACACATTATGTCTGCATGAATGATTCAAATCGTTCTCGTTTTCCAGATCCCTCCATGACTGTCCGTGCAGACATCACCGGCCGTTATTCCAACCGTTTGTACGCCTATGAACCTGCGGATATGAAACTCTGTAAGTCTGAACGCTGTCGTAATGCCAACATTAGTTATTCCACGTCATCATACTGACAGCATCGTTCATTTGGTTTTGTTTCCACAGTGTTGAGCAACATGCAAAGAGCCTTGAAGTTTCTGAAGACAGAGTTGTGAACACAAAAGCCTAGTCTTTTTGTCCGCCAAATGGAAATTACTTCCCTGAGGGTCACTATTATTCTGTCATTTGTTTACTGATGGCATGAAGCGCACTGTACTGTACAAAATAAAATAAAAAAAATGTGTTAGAGTAGATTGTTACGGTAAACTTAAGGCTTTCTTTTCATGTTTTTTCAATAAATGAAGTTTCCTGAAAACGTGTTCATCCTGGTCATTTGTTTAAGCAGTTATGTTTGCAATGGTTATTCAAAGCAGAGGCCGAGTGGGTTTTAAAGGGACAGTTCACCCAAAAATGAATTTGAATTAGAAATTGTTTCTTCTACTGAACACACATAAAGATATTTTAAATAATGTCGTAATCACGTAGTTGCTGGTAGACATTGGCAAAGTTTTCTGAAAACAAAAATGCTATGTAAGTTAATGGATACCGATGGATATTATAATGTGTAACTGTCCCTTTAACGGAGTCTCCTCCGGCTAGTATCCTGGTGGGAGGAGTCAGAGTAACTGGCAGCATGTTTTCCTGAGCCATACTGTTGCCTGGTTACTATCTGCCTTTGTAATACACTGAGCTGGAGCGTGTCGGTCTCTGATTGGTTTGAGGATAGAGGAAGTTGCTCTCCTGAAATATTCAAATGAAATGAAATAAGATTTCAAACAAAAAAGCATTTGCCATAAGCATTGTGGAAAACCAGCAGTTAAGTTACACAAAGACAAAACTAGCCAAAGTACAATTGTGTCCTCAGAGTCTTTATTTTATTTTTTATTTTAATTTTTTCTGATTTCAAATGCTTGAGAGCATAGTTCACAGAACCATTGGATACAGATGTACATTTCAATGAGGAACTCATGCAAGAAGACAGAACGATACACAAAATCAAGTTGGTAAACTAAGTAACACACGCATAAATTGAAAATAAAAAACGCAGATAAATATGTAACATGAAATCTGAGATGACTAAACAGTGCTTGAACATTTTTCTAGCGATTTTTGAATTTAATTGCATTTGTCATACTAATTATGAAGTCCAATAACGTATCTAGCATTTATTTAGTGTTAATAGCATTACATTGATCCATAGCAACTTCAGTTTTACTCGTATCATTCATGCTAATTGATAACATGTGCATTTATTATAATAAATCAATGTGGAATTTTTTTATGAATGCATTTTGATATTGTCAGTATATATAAACTGGCAACATAAATAGTGTCATGCTCACAAACTGCATATTTTGATCACGGCAGCTCATTTTCTGTTAATGTTTTTTACCATTAAAATAAATCTGTTTACATAAAATCAACTGGTCTTTGTTGTTAACCCCACTAGTGTATGTACTGCAAACTAGTATTTGCTGTTGTGTTCTTTCACTGAGAGGAATTCTACAGCCTCATAACGTACAGTAGAGTGCTGTCACACTGTACTCTTGAAAAATCAAGCACATAATAATGTATAGCAGCAAGAACACACAGACTGGTCTCCTCTTCAGTAAAAGCAAACAGCTCCAATGAGAAATCCAGTGTTCAGACGACAAAGCCTGAGAATTCAGCATAAGAATCAAACCTACAGGAAGGCGCTGGGATTCGCCCGCGGGTCCTTTTGGTTTCTGTACCTGTATGTCAGCCAAACTCCCAGGATCTGAAATAACCAGAATGACGGGAGGAAACTTAGTTAACCATTTAAAAGAATAGTCCACCCCAAAATGAAACTTGTAGCTGAGTTTGTTTCTTTATCCGAATGGATTTGGAGAAATCTTGCATTACGTTACTTGCTCATCAATGCAGTGAATGGGTGCCGTCAGAATGAGACGTCAAAACAGCTGATAAAAACATCACAATAATTCAAATGTCTCAAGTCCATAAATGAACATTTTATGAAGTGAAAGGTGCATGATTGCGATAAAAGGCATTTTAAGTTCTTAGCTTCAGTGATGCGCGGGTTGATCCAAAATGAGCGGGTGCCTGCGGTCACCTGCGGTTGCCCGCGGTTACGAGTCATCCAAAAATATTTTTAATGATATTCGGGTCGCGGTCGGTCGGGTCGTTTGAAATATAGATGCCAATTAAACCTTTGTAATTAATATAGTACTAGACACAATTTTTAAATACATAGGCCTTTATTGGCTGAATAACTGGCTAACTAATGACCTGGAGGGCGCCGAAACTCAGCGTGTGCCTCACAGATTTGAGAAATATAAGGCTATCTATAACAGAAAGCTTGAAATGTCTACTTTTAAACGAAAATATTAAAATCAAAATAAATAGGCTACTCTCTGATTATGTAATCCATAATGTGCATTTCTCTCTGGCGTTAGTCTGCATCGTCAACTTAATCTTTGCAGCGACACAGAAAACACCAGTTTATTATTAAACAATTAAATGTCTCCTTGCATATTTTGGAACCAGCAGGCTATTCTGGGTTGAGCGAGACCCCACGGAATGAGCGAAAGGAGCGTAATATATGGAAAAATGCGCAAACCCAAACCTCATGTCTGCTGAACAGAAACATAAAAATAGACATAGCCAGACTAGACTATTTTAATGAATGATGAGCTTATTGACGATTTTTTTTAATAATTCTTGACAAAAATAGAATATATTAAGGATTTTCCTTTTTTTTTTTTTTTTGCCTAGTTCCTATGTCTATGGCCCAATGACGATATGATGAGCATTTACTACATTTTAAAAATGCGGGTCAGGAAGCGGTTCGGGTACAATATTTTCTTTTCCTTTTTTTGCGGTCCGAGTTGCGGGCGGGTTAGTTGAAAATGTCGGTCGGGTGCGGGTTTTTAATACATTGACCCGCGCATCACTGCTTAGCTTCTTTCAATAATCCATAATAACTTTCTCCAGTGAAAATTCATCCAGTGTTGTCCTTCCAAAACATATTTGTTTAAAGCTGTTGTGGACTGTTTTGCTTGTAAATAGTGCTTGAATAGTTATGAATAGTTTTAAATAGTTATGCACAACTCTCTCCTGATTCAGATAAGATGACTTTTTCACCGGACAAAGCAATATAATTGATAGAGGACTTGTGTTAAAATGTCTTGATAGATTTGTTTATAACAAAAAATGCAGCTTTTAACTTCAGGAGATGCCACCTCTTCACGAGGCATGATGGACTGGAGTCGTGTGGATTACTTGTGGATTATTGTGATGTTTTTATCAGCTGTTTGGACTCTCATTCTGACGGCACCCATTCACTGCAGTGGATCCATTGGTGAGCAAGTGATGTAATGATCACTGATCTCCATCATTACAGACTCATCTACATCTTGGATGGCCTGAGGGCAAGTACATTTTCAGCAAATCTGCAAGTTCTGTATACTTTTTCCAAAACTTTTTCTGAAGAGGAGTTAGTTTAGCAGGCTGACCTCAGTGAAGCTGAAGAAAAGGCCGATCCCTCCGACGAAGCGCAGCACCTCGCCGGCGTGCTCCTGGATCTTTGCTGCACATGTGGTGCAAGTGCTGTAATGAAAGCAGGGCTGCACAAGGGCAGAAAAGACATCGACAAGAGCACTAAGTCATTATAATGGAACAAATAATGTGATTGCCTAACTTGTCACACACTTGCAGTTCATTATGCTACCATCAGCAAACAATTAAGTAGCACAACCATTATCACACACAGGTATCATTTATATCGTTCAGCACATGCAGTGCTACAGGAACATAACAAAAGAACAATGAAAGAAGAAATTACAGCAGCACAGCTTCCATTGACATCCATATGGGAGAAGCCGCAGCAGTTCAGACTCTTCTCCACGTCCCTCTGAGTGCTCAGAGAGTTATTCCAGCCCACCTCCAACAGGTGGTTCTACACACAGGGATCAAACACATGTGAACTCATGAAAAAGCGATCAATACAAAACAAAAGACTTTATTTACACAGATCTGAGTTTGCAAGGGTCTATTGGCAGATGTGCAAATGATTTCATTTTAGACCCTTTATTGGCAACACCAAATATGTGTACATTTCTACATTTAAACATTAAAATGTTTAGGGATGGTAAGAGTATCTTATTGACCCCAACTTTTTGAGTGGTAATGTATATTTGTAGCACATTTCCAAGTCTAAAGAGCACCAGAGCGGATTTTTATGAGCATGTAGTGAAGTGCAGTGATCAGTCTTACCTGTTGCTCCTCATTGATAGCCAGACACGCACTAGACACTGAAAACTGAACTACAAACACCAGGAACAGGATAATCATGTACTATTGACATTGAATTAAGGATTGCAACACGAAAATAAAATGCAGAAATATTCAGAGTAAGCCACTATTCCACCAAGTCAGCCGAATTCAGAAATTCTGTATTAAATATCAGAACTTTAAATAAAACTAAATTAGACTCAATAAGACAATGTAAATTAAGGCACATTTAGTGCTTGTTTGTGATTTTCTCTTGAAATCCAATAATAAACAGCAAAGACAAAGAATTGTATTACGCTATGCTCTAAATACAAACATGATTTATTTGACGTTTTATTGAGAATGAAATGTAATATACTGAAATAGTTTCTTATCCCTTAAGACTACTAGAAAAATCATTAAATCATTACATGATCAACAGTGTGGAATGATATAAAAGCTTCATACAGGATATTTTTAGTAATTGCCCAAATTTGTCTGGGGATTAGTTCATTTCATGCCTTGGTTTTGTTTTTTTTTGTTTTTGTTTTTTTTTGCATTAGAAGTAGTTCCCTGCATGCACTCTCATTTATCATGTTAACTGCACCACTCTATGGTCACAGAGTGAAATGCATTACATGAGCAGATCATAATCCCCATTTCCAAAAACAATGAGGAAAAACAGAGCATATCATTCAATGGAATGCAAAGACCTGACAAGTTATCAGCACACATACTGTTTTGTTTGCATGAGGCCATTTAAAATAATTATATTAAAGTGTATCAATATAATTAGCTGGCTATTTTATTCAGTTTTTTTTTTTGTTTAGTTTTTTTTTTTTTACTAATTACACAGTGTGTCTCCAGTAATGTCCAATTTATCTTATGAAACCGGACACTACAAGCATGGATCTTACTAAATACACCCAGAAAATTAAGATTTGTGGAAACTGTTTTACATGCATCACATCATTACCTTTGAAACCCTGACATAATTATTGCAAAAGTACAGTTAAAATGATTTATTCATTTCATCATAGTGAAGGATACAAAGAACAGCAGAACCTGGTGGTGCTTCATGGCACCAATAAGTCCAACTAGAGCCACGAAGAAGAGGAAGACCCCCACTCCAATGATGCCACCCACCACCTGGAAGCTCGACACCAACCCGAAACACTTGCCCCAGGCGGCGATGCCGATCATCAGCAGGCTCACCATCTGAAGACCGGGAGGAACGGTACTGTTAGTGTTAAGAAAAGCTATCAAAAATATTATAATAAAATACAAATATTAGATGAAACCAAACTTTTAAAAAACTGAAAATTCTAACGAAAATGAGAAATGTTTCCTTGGAAAACTACTGAAATAAATAAGTTGAAGTATAAAATTACTGAAATAAATAAGTTGAAGTATAAAATTACTGAAATAAATAAGTTGAAGTATAAGATTACTAAAATAAATATAAATGAAAGCTAAATAAAAATCTATAAATCAAATTCTAAAAAAACTGCCAAACCAGACAACTGAAAATATAATATATAAATGAAGGCTAATTCAAAATATTAATATAATATATAAATAATACTAAAATAATACTGGTGAAGAAGGAGAATACAACAAATCTTTAATGAGGGGAACAAAGGCCAATAATGAGGGATAAAGCAAGAAATACAGCAATAACAAAGTAAATCTCAGGAGATTACACTTCATTTCAATAAATGCTTTGATTTTCAATACTCAGAGGAGTATAGCCAAGGAAAAACTAAAAAGTTACTAATTAATAGACTAATTGAAATGTTTTAAATGAAACACAAACACACACACACAATTAAAGTTAAATCTGTCAAATCATGTGACTAGGTCCAGGTTCCTGGTAAATCTGTCAGTGGTGATTCATGGGAAAACAAATGGCAGGCAAATGGCTTCGTTTTCTGAGAATGGCCCAACAACAGCTGTGATGTCACTTGAGCAATAAAACACAAGCACACATTATAATACAAAATGTTTAAGGCTATTCATTCCTTAAAGCAGTAATGGGTATTTAAAGGTTAGTCCATTTCCCAACAAAGAGAAATGACCCCTGAACTACTGCGTCCACCTATTAAGTAACAGTGAATGATCCCAGCTCATAATCAAGCTTTCTATCTAATCCAATGTAAATGGTGAGTCCAGATAATAGCTTAATCAGCTCCAGACTAATGAAGCAGGATCTAGCGAGGAAGCCGGGATGTTCCTCTATAAGCTGCGCGTGAAACCAGAAGCGCTCATCGGCCTCATTCCACACAAAGAATGTCTCTAAATAATTCACATGAACCCTGAGATACAGAGGACTGCAATACAGCCAACAGAAACACCTCGTTTTATGAGTGTTTATGAAGCAGATGTGCTAATGTTATGATAAAGGCTGATAAAGATGTCCCATATGGTTACTCACCACATAGAGGATGTTGAGCGCGCACAGGGAGTTCTTGGAGCAGGTGAATCCAGCGCAACCCATCTTGAATGCTGTTTTTCCGGACAAAAGCTTTCACCCGTGCAAATTCTGTGAAAATCAGTTACATGACAAGCAAATCTAATTATTTAAGAGACGAAATTGCAGTTGAACAACGGGAAAATAAGATGCGTGTGGTTCAGTCCAGATTACAGTGAACGCTGATGCATGCGGTTGCCAGATCCCCAAATACAATCTATCCTCTTTTTTTTTTTTTTTTTTTTTTTTTTTTAAGATTAAGTTGTGATGCTCAGTCGTTTTTAAGCCTAATGGATTCTGACGACAAATGAAATGAAATGTTAATATAATGTAATATAATACAATAACCACAAAACTAGTTGTTTGTAATTGAATTACACTATTGCTCCCACCACCGAAAATGTAAATGAAAACACGTGTGTGTGTGTGTGTGTGTGTGTGTGTATATATATATATATATATATATATATATATATATATATATATATATATATATATATATATATATATATATATATATATATATATATATATATATATATATATCATTTTAAAGAACAATTAAAAAAAATGCACAACAATTTCTTCATTAGGCTATAATATGAGAATGCAGCATATATTGCTACTGGTGCCCTCTCAGTAAGTAGTTTCCTCTGGCAATCTCCTTTCTAATAACTACAGGAGCATATTAATTTATTAGGGGAAAAAAATACTAATATCCTCTTTTCTTCTTCTTTGAAATGTGCGAAATTACAATCCAAGATTCCGAGAAGGGCTTTACTTCAACATGGCAACCATGTAAGGAGGCTGGCCAGGCCGTGCGCAGTAACGGTGATTGGTCAGTTTTCTTTGAATAATGATCGCACAGACTCAGATTGACAGGATGGTTTGCACAAATTCCCGCCTCCCCTTGGTAACAGTTGTGAGGACAAACATTTATTCGACACAACATATATACACAAAAATATATGTTGTTCTAACTACTATACGGTTAAAGGGCTCAGCAGTGTAGGTTACTTTGTGCTTCTTCCAGTTTATGTCTCTGTCTCTGTCCTTATTCACATAGTTGGCGCTGAAATAAAAAAAAAATATATTTTTATTTTGTCATATTAATTAATGTAAAGTGTATATGGGTGGGTGACGTGACATGGCAGTTTTGCTGTCTTCAGTGTTAAACATGTATGAATGCAAAATATATTTGCCAAAAACCTTCTCAATATTGTGCAGAACATTATGCTTTATGTGAACATATTCAACATTAAAACAGTTCATAACTAATTTTTTCAGAATTTTCAACCAAACATAACAAAACTCATATGCTGTGACTGTCCGGCACTTGTTTCTCAAAGTGAGAACTAGAATAAAAAAAAAAAAAAAAAAAATGCAAAAATTCTCAAAAAAATACAGAAAAATAATACAGATGTCTATTTGTGAGCCTACTCTTTTCAAAGTCCAAGCATAATGTGTTGAGTCAGTTCTAATCAAAAAGATTTTGTCATACAAATCAAATTCATATGGTGTGACACTATTTTGGGATATTTGAACGGGCAACTGTTTTGACACCCTTGGGAAGGAGAGGACCTTCTTCAGCAATGTTGTACAGAACTAGCAGTGTATTTCTACTGTTCAACCTGAGGTGAGTCATCATTTTTATTTTTACAATAAATCAGATCTTGTTGGCACTCTGACAAAAGTCCCACTTCCAGATGTCTTTTGGTGTGACACATTTTTTTATAAAAATGCAAAGGAATGTTATTATTTTGTCATAATTATATGTAAATCTATGCTGCTTTGTTATAGCTAGCATGTTGTTAGTATGCTAATGTGTAGCTACAAGACTCAAGGTTGTGCTAAGTGCACAAAACATCATATAGTGTGACACTTCATCATATGGTGTGACATGTCTGCCTGTCACGCCATATGATTTGATTGTCACACCATATGATATGAATTGTAATTCCCTGCATATATAACAATAAATAACAAAGTCAAATGTATTTTTTGTCCTTGTTATTCGGTGATTCAGATTTCTAGTTCATCAGACAGACACAGCAGATCCCTTCACAGAAACCTTAGAATGCTGTTTAAGTCTAAACAATGTTGTCTTCATCTCAAACCATTCATTTCCTTTTTTTTGTCAACTTGAGGCAGATAATGATGACAAGTGCAGACAGGACAAAGAGATACAGGGAGAGGTTTGCTACTCTCTCCAAATTTGACTGGCTTATGACTGGCTTATGTACAATGGAGTCTAGATGAACTGATTTATTTGTGGATCCACTCAGCTACGTTGTATGTTCACGGTTCATATGATATAAAAAAATTGGTTGTTTTACTTATTTTAATACATATTGCAGACCAGTTTTGACTTGAAATGAAATTTGATACACAAACATATTTTCATATGGTTCATACAATATTAAAACAATGTTTGTTTTATTGATAAATATCAAATAAATCAATAAAATTTGAATATTGCCTTGCAGCATTTAAGAGTGGTTAAATATTTCCTGCCATATGAGTGATAAGTACTCACCAACAAGTAGGATAATACATGGTTTGCATTGACACATGGCGACATTATCATATGGTGTGACACTATATCATTTGGTGTGACATCCTAATTGTGAAAATAACATACCTTTATTAATGATAAAACCTGAAAATGTTCATGGAATACATAGAAAATAGTATCAGCAAGAGTCACAAATATTTTTATAATTTTCTAGCAAGGTTTGTCACAAAAAATAGAAAATATGTTGAAAGACCGACGGCATAGGTCTCACATTGAGCAATGTTTTAAAAAATAATACACAAATTCACAAAACTATAATGGATCACAGTTTAGTTATGATAAATGACTTTGATAAAGTGAGTAACTTAAGAAAGGTATAATCCATTTACAGTTTATAAACAATTATTTTCATGTCACACCATATGACGATTGTAAGCACTAATACAACAAATTGTCACATAAATTCTGATTCCAATTGAAAATTTTTAAACAACATATGTTTCTATAAAGATGAGAGTTAGTAGAACAAAAGTCAACCATTGTTATGCTTTATACAGTTAGTTAGTACAAGTTTACCTTTGTTTATTATAAGCTTTTAAGATTGTTAAAAGTAAACACAAGTGTAAACAACAACAACAACAAAAGATCTGAAGATAGAAGAAAAAGTATGTCTGAAGACATACAAGTGTGATTTTATTGTGTTCACTTTAATATCACACATTTAAAATGTAATTTTTTAGGAATGAAAATATTTTGAACTTTTTTAAACTTTAGGCTTTCAAACAAAATAGATAGGTCAATTAAGTAATTCACTGTATGAAATGAGACATCTGAATGTCATCCGATAACTGGCCCTGGGGCACTTACACAGTCAAAGTCTATGGGACGAGAAGGCCTTTTGAAGTGCTTCTTTTAGCTGAAATGAAAGAATTAAACTGATAAGTGGAAGGTCAGTGAATCACTTTCTTATGATGCTTCATGGCTTTTTGATTGTACTGTTATTCAAAGCACATGTTACAATTATGTTTTCAGTCATACAAGTTAATATATAATGATAGAGAACAAACAAACTGCACAACATCTGCAATGCAGATCTGATTCTAATTGACCTGCGAGTTTCTGCTGTTTTAACAGCTTATTATCCTGTTGACCACTAGATGACAGCAAAGTCATTATTGTTTTTCATGAATTTTGTTGTGTGTTTCTGCTATTTTTCTGAATTTTAAATGTATTTATTGTTTTTATGATTTTTTATTTCAGTTTTAGTATATATATACAATTAGTAATTGATTAAATAAATTAAATTAGACTTAAATAACTAATTTATGTTAATTATAAAACAATGGAGTACCAAGAGTACCGCTTCCTTTTTCAATTTATCACAAACATACATTACACATTTAATTGGCTGTATTACTCTATATATATATATGAAAAAAAAAAAAAAAAAAAAAAAATGCCCATAACAGCTGGCACATTCCTGATGGTCTTAAAAAAAAAACACAATCTGGATAAATACTGTCAATCCCATTCACTTTTAACAAGCCCATAAGGGCAACATATCTAAAAGGTGACAAACGTCTGTATTATCAATGGTGTTAAAAGCAGCAGATTACTAGTCTGACTGGTGGCTTTTCTCTTTAAGATTCACCAGACACTGCAGATGTCACAATATCTTAGCTGCCTGAGTGTGATGCTGCTGTTGTGAACTCATTATCACATTTTTATTTCTTCAGTTCTATACTGATATATGTTCACATTTTATCACGGGAGAGAAAAGAAAGTGATAAAATGATCTCAATATTAAAGCGCAACGACTGAAGAGAGTATTAATTGCTGGTTTGCCCTTGAGAGGGTGATAAGTTCTAGATTTGGCACCCGTACTTATTCAGTGTGTCCTATTTTAGCCACTGTAAAGGGGTGCAGTAAAAAGAAATCACATTAACTGCCCTGAATCTGTCAAAATCTTGTCCACACTGCTGGCTCTAACAGAAAAATCATAGCATAATCCCTGGAAATGGCCACTATTTTATTACCTTCAAGGCAAAAGAGGGAGAAAGCTTGTTCAGCAACTAGTCAAGTTATTCTGCCTGTCTTACAACATATAAAATGATGTTTTTCATGGGATGCACATACTTAAAATAAAAATAATTTTAAGTCTTTTTGATCAACAACTTTATGTTCATATGTATTAATGTGTATTTATAGATTTCTTTTGAATGCTAGTGTGTGTGTGTGTGTGTGCGTGTGTGTGTGCATACACTAGCTTTCAAAAAAAAAAAAAAGATTTCTTTCATTCTTCAATGATATCGTAAATTGTTCAAATGGGACAGTAAATGCATTAATAATATTGAATATTAAATAAATATTAGTTTTTTCAAATTAAATGTTCTTTATTTTGTCAAGGAATTCGGAATTCATATTAAACAGCACAACTGTTTTCAACATTGATAATAATAAGGAATGTTTCTTGAACAGCAAATCAGTATATTAGAATAATTTCTGAAGGATCATGTGACATTTAAGACTGGAATAATGATGCTGAAAAATTCAGCTTTTTAGATAAATTATATTTTACAATAATAATTACATTTTAAATATATATTTTCAGATAGAAAACAGTTATTTTGAACTGCAATAATATTTGGCAATATTAATTTTCTTAGTGTATTTTTGATCAAATGAATGCAGTCTTGGTGAACATACAATACTTTTTTTCAAAAACATTAAAAAATCTTCCATTATTTATATTGCTACACATATGAATTGGATTATCCCAGGGCTTTTCTGTGCACTTTATTCATGATTTTTTAAAACAAATGTACTGCAAGCACATTTGAAATAAACCTTCTATTACTACTGAATGAGTATGAAATCTTTGGGATGTGCCCCGCTCCATCTCTCAGGGTCCTGTAGGTTTTTTTTTTTTTTTTTTTTTTAAATCTAGTGATGGTACATTAACGCTCTCAGAAGTCCCCTGATGTTACAATCTTTCAGTTATGTCATGCCACACAGATTTTTACAGACCTGGTATATCAAGAGATGACTTCAGAAGCTTTCAGAAGGCAAGACACATCCATTTACAATGAGCAACACAGTCTGGAGTCTTAAAAGCTCACCCTCGACCTCTCTTTCCCTCCTCAGCACCAATGCAGCTTTGACTTGGGCCTACTAGAGCACAGGACGAGCTGGAATAGATTCACGTAAATATCACAGCCAATAACCACTGAAAGATGTATTGGTAAACAGTGTTATTAAGGATGTTTGCTAAAGCTTGTGGTTAGAGATTTGAATAAACCTCTGATCGAAAGTATAAAACCTGAATCATAACTTGTCCTGCATTGTTTGTGCTTTAGACCTGAATGAAATCTTAAATCATATATTTTTGTTGAGTGCAGGCATATAATTCTTTCAAAGTATTTTAGTTGTCTTTCAAAGTTGACCTCTGAGGCTACGGATGCAGTTTTAAAGTGGACTGTACTTTCATGAAGATGTTTTACTCTTGTTGTATTGAATCTGTCATTACTTTCTCATTTGTTGTGTTGGTGGGTCAGAAACAGATTGCAGGGTATTATTAAAGTGTGTGGTATTGCTTTAACCACTTTTTATATAATTTGATCGACTTGTATGAGGCTAGGACTTCAAGGAAGGCTGAGATAATTAGGAATATTCCCAGTCATCCCTTGCAGAATGTTTTTAAGTTGCTTCCTTCTACTCGCAGATAATATTTGCTTTTATGTAGGACCAATAGATTTTATTTTATTTTATACCAGCTGCCATTTGTTTGTATTATATGGACAATGGATGTGAATTGTGTACATTATTTGATATTCCAGTTCGCACTTTGCTGTCTTTCCGCCCACTGCTCTAAAAGGTCATTTACACCCTCCATCCTCCGAGTGTTTGTGTCTTTGGCAGACACTGACAGTGCATGCGTGCTTGTGAACACGGTCAGCTTGATTTTGAGACGCGACTCGAGGGTGATAACCGCACAAGTGCTGAGGGCTCTTGTTAATTCGTTGACAGGCGACTAGGATCAGGCCTGGTACGTGTGGCATAGTTTACTCATGGCACTCTCCTTCCTTTCTGTTCTGGTTTATCTCCACTCCGCTCATATTCAGCCTAGCTTTTGAATTATGCATATACACATACCATGGTCCATTGCTCGTTCGCATCACATTGGTGTCTGATCTTAAAAAATGCACCACGTGTGAGAGGTAATTAGTAGCTACCTTTAGCGTTGGAGCCACAGAGGTCCCCTAAAGGGAACTACGCAACTATACTGTCACTGACCTTGCAGATACATAAATGTCTATTTGGTTTCAATACATATAGATTGACTAAAGTCTGAAAAATCTGTTCCGATGGGCACGCGACCAGCTAATCTTGATGCATGAGTAATTATAAAGTATTTTAATGCATCAGTCAGTGGCATGAATGACAAACACCACAGGGAGGCCACCTAAAGGACAGAACACATTTTAAGTAAGAAGAAAAGGAAATGACTGGCTATTAACCCCAATTTGGTTGTTTCATACCAGGATGCATGGTTTCAGGGCTTCTGTGATGCACTGAATCATTGCTTGAGGTATATATGGCTGGGCTTATGTGTGAAGCACAAAGTAAAGTTGGCAGCACGCCATTTACTGCAAACCATGCCTGCGGCTTTTTCAAACTGCTTGTCTACATTGTGTGTTTTGAATGAGTCAGGTGGACAAGAGAAAGACAAGAAACAAAAGGCCAAGCCTGATGGATCAACTTAGACAGTCAAATTCACCTGAGTAGACTTAGGATAACGCTTCATGAATATAGTAGTTAATCAAACAACTAAAAGTGAGGTCACCGAACATGTCTTCCCAAGCTGAAGCTTTTATTTTAAGTATGCAGTGAAAGAAGCAATTGAACCACCGTTTCAAAGTCATTCTAGAGGAAGGGTGTGTGGATACTATTAGGTAAAGAAATGATTCAACAGTTAAAACTTCACACATTAACAAAGTGGTCATATGAAACCAGAGAAGATGAGATTAACACAACACACTTCCTCAGTAGGTTGCTCTTAGTAATGCTCCATTTAAATTTCAACATTGCCTCAGATGATTGTCTGAAATAAAATAGACACAAATGAGACCATTTTTTGACATACAGTAGGAGTGTATAGCTAAACAAAATGAAATAATAATAATATGTGTGTATGTGTGTGTGTCTCTCTCTCTCTCTATATAATAACTTTGTTTGAATTTAATGAAAACTTTTATTGAGCAAGGAAAAATTTAAACTGATCTCAAGTGAAAATAATGATGTTTATAATGTAAGACAAGATACAACCATAATAACAACAATACATACCATTTAAAAAAATTGATTATTATGTAACCATAATACTTTAAAAATACACTATTTTTAAATAAATTTCCTCGAATATCCTTGAAAATCCTTGAACAAGAAGTGAACTATTTGAAATCATTATGAGGCTCTCACAAATGCCATTTATCACTACTCTCTTGCGCATTATAATTTCATGGTACCATCCTTTATAATTTAGTGCTCGTCATCTCTAGCAATTTTCTTTTTAAAAGCAGCCCTTTATTTTCCTTAACTTCAGTGAACCTGCAAAGTTCAGCTCAATGCACCCAGTGTTTGTTGCAATTTAACCTTATGTAGCGCAGCGACCAAACTGAGGAATCACAAACCATTAGCGCTAAATTCTTGCAGTCAAGATCATTATACGGAAACTTTCAGACTCCGAACCTGCAGTGCACATCTGTAGTTTTCCCCCCAATCTCTCTATATCATTACAGGTTCACTGGTGAAACCAGAGCTCAAGTGTGCAGCGGATAAAGACTCCAGACCAACACAGCCACGCTGTCTATACCAAAACTGATCAAAGAGAGAGTGGAAAAAACACATTACACATCAGCCGGTACATACATGTTTGTGTGCTTCCAAGTAAAAGCTTTGAAAATGTTGTTAGCTTGAAGTGATTATTGCAAAATCATTAGTGTATCTTACGCTTCTTTGGTCTCTCAGCAAACATATCTAGCCCGAGGTCCTTAAGCAGGTTAAAGGAAATCAAAACCTGCACTGATTAATTTTCTAAGCTCCTGTGAAGCTGTGACATGTGGAAAAGTGTGTAACTCTGAGTGCCATTATGAGTGCCAAAATAATCCATTAATCAGTTTCCCTTCAGGTCAAATTGATTGTTTGGTTTGAAGTAATTTTTCATTCTTAATTTTTAAGAAACCAAACCCAACAATTCTTCACTGAGATCTGCCTTTCAAATTGGCTTGAGAAGTCACTATTCATTGGCTTCACAATATGAAGTCAGAGCCTGATGTGCAGCTCTAACATCAGGACTTCCAGGAAAACAATGCTCCAGTAGTTAATAAAACCATGGGAGCTTTTCTCATATTGCTTGATTTACTTGCTCAGAATGAGCTTATGTTACTGTGATATGCAACTTTATGAGAAACATTTTAGATCCCTGTTCCATCTTGTAAAAAAACAACAACAAAAAACAACAACATCTTGGAAATAAACAAACAAATAGCATTATAAAATAAACTAGATAATAAATAAACAAAAAAGCCCATAGCACATTTTTATATGCTAAGTCAGCTTTAGTTAAAAGGTTAACCCTATACAGTTAACCTTGTGAGTGTTAATCACCTGATAATCTTTAAAAGCTTTTTAAACAAGAAGATATGAAAGAAGAATCAATGAAACAGATAGCAATAAATACATTAATAAATAATAGCCTATGACATTTATTTATATATGCTAAATCAAAAGACAGCATTACACAACACCGCATTAACCCTGTGAAGTCCTTAAATATTTGTCCTGGGCCCTGTGAATTTAAACGATGGCCCTGGAAAAGTAAAGAGAATGAGAGAGGCAAAGCACAAAAGCAGCAGGGAAGAAAAGGAGAGGAATATAAACGTTAGCCGGACAAAGCTCAAAGCCCACAACAGTCAGCAGCCCCTTCGTTATGAGTTTGAATAGTCTGACATGCACAAACACAGTGTGTTAACCTTGGGTGAGGCTGAGGGGAAAAGGGCAGCGGAGGGTGGTGGTATAGAGGTGTTAAAGGCCTAAGCAGGTGTGACAGTTCTGAAAGCTTTCACTGGACAAATAAGGTTTCACGGCCTCCAACCAATGCTGAGCAATGGCTGACCTCAGCGCCGGCAGAGAGGAGCTGTGCTTATAGTAGAAGAGAAGCACAAGAGATGAAGGAAAACAAGCAAGTTTGTACTTATGTGAAAGATGCCTAAAACAATAACAGTGTAAAATACAGCGCATGTTCTCAAAACAGACAAACAGATCAGAGATCACATTCTGCATCAGGGTTGTCTTGAAACTGTAACTTATAAATAAACATGTACATCAACTATATTAAAATCTATAGATAAAAAGATATGCAGCTGATCAAGTTTTAATAATACTTGTCCATTTTAATAATACTGTCAAAATATTCCACCAATCACCACCAACCCCTGAAAGTAATTCATTTTCCATTTTCATCCAGATGGGGGCAGCAAACATTACATTATGCAAGGTGCACAGTTCCTTCATAAATTACCACTTAGATGAGCTGCTCATGCAAACGTTTGTGGTTGTCTCCAAGAACCAGGCATCTTAACAGTTATTAATTCATTCATAACAGATTAACATTTACTGGAAAAAACCGGATAATTATTGTATGATAAATATTGTGCATGAGAATCACGTATAAACTAGTGCATGTACATGTAATCTAGAGAAAAGAAAAGAATTTATATATATATATATATATATATATATATATATATATATATATATATATATATATATATATATATATATATAAACATGGCAAATGCATGAAATGCAAAAAAAGGAATTTCACCTCAAAGTGGGCGGTCCCATGACGTAATTTCTGCTCGCTCAACTCATCTGCGCTCGTCTCCAGCATTTGTTCATCTGTTTCCACGCGCGCGCCGGAGAGCGAGAGCCATTGCGACTCGACACAGCGCAGTGTTCAGCAGCAGCCACTCGTGTGTCCGTGCCTCCTATCACCTCTCGCAAGAAGTGGATACCGAAATTGTTTCGCCGTCGGACGTTGTGGTGTTTAAATCCTCTTTGACTCACAAACTGATCATGGAGAATGAGAACAAATACCTTCCGCAGCTGCTGGCGGAACGCGACAGCCTGGACGCGTCGTTCACCCACGCCTTGAAACTTATAACAGCAGGTAACGTAAAAACTGTTGTTTTGTGAAAACGAAGGCGAAGAGGCGTGGGAATCTAACAGGGAACATTTTGCGATGTAGATAAGTCTATGTTTTATTCAAAGAACCGGTAGGAATCGACTGTAGTCGTTCGCGGGACGCGGGGCGACCGTTGGTCTCGCTTCAGCGCGTGCGCGGGGGGTCGTGTACTAACGTTGCTCAGCTCGAGCCAGGCACGTGCTACCGAAGCTATTTTCCATGTATTTGGAGGGATGAACTCCACTTTTACTGGATGATATATATTTTTTGTACCCTTTTGTTTAGTGCGCTCGAAACCCATAGTGCTGTAGAGTTTTACCCCATCATCTTCCACAGTACCGATTCCGCTCCAGCGCAGTAACTTACTTGACCCGCGTGCTGGATAGTTTAACGTTAACCGTTACCCGCCGCCCGTTCATGGAAGTGAGAACTTTCGAACCAGATTACGTGTTTTCTACAACTTTACGATAGCTAATTAGTATTTCAGTTGTATTTTTAAGATAATCATCTTTTTCTAAATGAAGATTTACCGCCCATTGTTTGTTTGTATGGAACGCTCTGTATCTATGGGGGTCAACGTGGCGTTTCTCTGTAATTTAAGCATCGAGTCCCAGCCGACATGCACTTATTGTGTTTGTCTAGACTGAAAGATCTGGAAAGCGTAAGATTAAATCATCCAAGGCTGATCAAATTAAATTGAAGACGGATGAATATCTTTTTGAGATTTGTCGTAGTAATAAAGACCATCCGGACCATATGCGGCTTTAGGCTGAAAACTGTTGCATCTGGAGATGAAATAGCTTTTTTGGTGTAGGAAATGTATTTTCCTGGCCTCGTTTCAACACGTCTTACATCATCAGCCTAGCTGGAGTTTAAATGTCTCTTGTGGTTTTTATTAGCAGATCAGATTATTTTTTACCTTAAATTACCTTTGCAGAGGCATCAGACTTGCAGTGAAAAGCCCTTTAAAAAGCAGAGTCTATTGATTTATAGCGTTTCCTTGCAGTGGCTTTGAGGCAAGCACTTTTCTTTGCAACCTGAAGCAAATATTTAAATCTCAGACGAACATTTGTCATTGATGTAAAACGATCTGGAGATGGCTGGAAAAGTATCCCAGGCCTGTAAACATTAATTTATAATCCAGCTTGTCATGGTAAATGAGGGAAATGTAACCATGTTAATGTGTCTCCTCACCAGTGATGCCCATTTTAAAGATTTAAACCTGGTTTCTTAAATCTGATATTAATGCTGCAATAAACTTCTGACCCTGTTCTCTGACGTAGAACTCAAAACTTGTGTGCAAATGTTTCTGCCGATTTAGATTTGTAATTCATGTAAATAGCTGGTTAAGCAGTGATTGAAGAATTTAAAAATATAGTAAGAAGCTCTAGTTTGTGTATTTAAATGTTCAAATCTGATGCCAATTTTTTTTTTTTTTTTTTTTTTGTGCATTTTAGAAATTGAGAGGGTTGAGAAAGGAGAGACAGAGAAAGATACAGAAAGCTACCTGGACCTCTTTACCCAGAAAAACATCAAACTGAAGGAAAGGATTCTCATACCAGTCAAACAGTACCCCAAGGTGAGTGTCACTGTGCTATTCAGGAACACGAATGCTGTGCTGGTTCAGATCTGGTGTTGAATGAATGTGTAACACCTCAGTGGATGCAAAGGTCACCTGAGGGTTCTTGGGAGGAACAACATTTTTTAAAGGAAAGTAGAACTTATTTTAGGGCAAGAATTGCATTAGTAGTGGAAATAACTGTTAAAGAGCGAAATAGTAGGTCTGAACTCACCAGGGGCATATTTGAACAATTTTGCGAACCTTTGATTGTTGAAGCCTGTGAAAGGCCTGTAATCTGTCACGAAGGGGCTTAAGATATTTTCCAAAGGCATGTTTCTTTGTGCGTGTCCCGTGATAGCTTACCTGCCAGAGGCAATCAGACCATTTGATTGAGTCTTCTGCTGTTTTGTGAGCGTAGCTGTGTTTTTCTTTGACCTTGCATGTTTATTCTCTAAAGTTTGCTTGCCAGAAAAGTTGAGTCTTGCTGATTTTAACGTTTCAGCTTGCACTTGTTCTTTTTAACTATTACTTGGATGGCAGATTAGTATGCATGGTCTGCATGACTGATAATGCCGCTCATGGCCAATTGAAAGTGCTGTTTCTCTTTTTAGAATGGCTTGTTATACTAAGCTTTTGCTTAGATTGAAAAAATGGGTTGTCCTGAGGATCTTCAGAGTTGTCTTTGTGTGGTCACTGTATATCTTGGAGGCAACAAATTGTGTTAGATCTTTGCTCATGACTTGATTCACAGCTGTTAGCTGCATACAGATCTATTCCACAGCAGACTCTTAGGTTCTCCCTGTGGGTTACTTTGATTTTAAATGCTGGACTTTACCTCTTTTTTGGAGTGGCACTTCTCTTTGTTTTTGTGCTAAGAAACCGCTGTTTTGTTGTCTCCTGAGTGTGATTTTCCTCCAATTTTGGCCAAGTGTCTTCATCTATGCGTTCCCAGACCACCTAATGTTACCCCTCGCTTTGTGTCGAGCGGTGCACGACTCTGGCCTTTGATCAGTTTTCATTTTATTTATTAATGCATTTTATTAATCTTGTGCTTTTCTGGAAGATCAAAACTGAGTTTTTAGTCCTTGAAAACTAGTTCAGTCAGGCTAAGTGAGGTGCTGTAGATTTCTTCAAACACTTTGGGTTTAAATATTTATTTTTTTGTTGCTTTGTGCAGTTTAACTTTGTTGGGAAGATCCTCGGACCACAGGGGAACACAATCAAGAGACTGCAGGAGGAAACCGGCGCGAAGATCTCTGTGCTAGGAAAAGGGTCCATGAGGGACAAAGTCAAGGTAATGTGTTCTTTGAGGTTTTTTTTGAATAATTGTTGCAAGAATAACTTTTACCATGGGCACGTCACTTTCATTTTGAGTTTCTAAGGTAATAAAATCACAATCAAATCATTTTTATTGTCACATATTTAAGTAGCTCTTAAACAAAGGCATAAAAGGGTGTTTCAAGGCTATTTGATGCATCACGTTCTGGTTATCTTGTTGTGAGAAGGTTTAATGACAAACTATGGGTAAACTATATACTTTTTGTTTTTCAGGAGGATGGCTTGAGGAAAAGTGGAGAACCAAAGTATGCACATTTGTCCATGGAGCTTCATGTGTTTATTGAGGTGTTTGCTCCTGTTCCTGATGCATATGTGCGCATGGCTCATGCCATGGAGGAGATCAAAAAGTTCTTGTTCCCTGTAAGTACTCAGAAATCTGCTCCAGATTCAAGAAAGACAGCCCAGAAATCATTGTAGTTTTTATCTAAGCTTTCTGTTTATAATTCTGAGATTTATGAATTCCAAATGGGCCATTGTTTAAATCCAAACTGCCTGCATTGCTGGATTGTAACTAGGGCTGCACGTTTTCAAGTTTTTCATTAACCGTTAACCGAGGCCCTTAGCGGTTAATACTCGGTTAACCATAGTGTGCGCCAGGGTTTCCGTTGTCCGGTAATTTCCGGACATTGGCCGAAAAAAAAAAGAAATGTCAGACAAAATGTAATCTCTCCGGTCAAATTGTCCTATTAAAACTGCCGAATAATCCCGCCCACTAACACAATCTGAATTTGAGAATAAGCCTAAAATGTATAAAGCAAATATACACGGACCTTTGGCTGTTATAAAGGAACAGGCTCTAGTAATAGTTATGTAACTTTCCGTGTTTAGGCGAAGGTAACAAGCAGGCTCCGCGGCCGCCTCGCTAAGGCTATGACTATGACTATGTTTGACAGGTACAATATTTGAAAATCGATAATTATTTATTTTTTTTAATTACATTTATATCTGAATTTATGTCAACCTATAGACTTTCAAATATCAAAATGTCATGAATTAATATGTATTTGTGTACAAAATGACATATAAACATATTTTCCTATTATATTTTGCCTGGAAACGCTTCCAACAAGGCGTCGGTTCTATTTCTAGCATGCACGCGTCGAGCCGCGCGTCTCACGCAGGCAGTCGGCAAGCTACATGGGAGCCGAATTAAAAACAGACGCCACGCAGCTGAGATGCTTTCGCCCATCGCCACACATCCAGTGTGTCCTGACCGGCCTAATGATGCCCGGGTGTTGGCTGTTGAGATTACAACAACGAGGTTGTACTTGAAGTATATCTAAGCACTGTATTGCAATACTTGCATTTTGCCCCGTCACTCTCAATTTTAAAGTGCTCCAACGCTGTACTTTTTTTTGCCCGCTTCATATTGGAAAAATGACTTCTTCTTGTGGACATTACAAATGCCTGGGAGCGCTCTGGCGGTCTCTGGTGGTGCAAAAATGTATTACAAGTAATTTCAATGCATGCCATTGACGTCACTTAACCGAGCAAAATGTTTCACTCGGTTACCCAATTTTTAACGGTTAATCGGTTAACCGGTTAACCATGGACACCCCTAATTGTAACTCTACTTGCTTGGCCTGTGGCAGCAGATTAATATTTAATCTGATAAACCTGTTGTTTTCAAGCTCAATCTTGACTGAAAGGTTTCACTAAACAGTGTGTGTTTCCCTGTAAATGACATTAACTTTTGTGCACTGTGGAAATGGCCTTTATTTGAACTGTTTCTCATGCTGAAGTTACATGGTCCAAATCTTTAATATCTGCTTTTGTGGAAAGCCACTCTTTGCATGTCCTGATGTTCTTGTGGAAAGTCGTGTTAGTGAGCTGTGTGCCTACCTCGCAGGACATGATGGATGAGATTTGCCAGGAGCAGTTCATGGAGATGAAGTTTCTAAACGGTGGCCAGGAACACGGGGGCAGAGGCCGAGGAGGGCCACCAATCAGAGGCCGTGGAGGTCTACCTCCTCCTGGAGTACCCAGGTATCCACACTAATGCATACACCTTTTTAATAGATTATTTGTCTTTTTTGGTTTGAGCTGGATTTTCATTCAAAACTGGTATTAATGCAGAGAAAACGTTTTTTTTTCACAGGGGTCGTGGTATGCCCCCACGTGGTGGTCGTGGCGGACCCCCTCGAGGTGGAGCCACAAGGGGAGCACCTGCAGGTAGAGGTGGACCATCAGTCCAGCCACCCAGAGGAGCAGCCTCCAACCGTGCCCGTCCACCCGCCCCTGCGTCTCAGCGGATGCCCCCTCCACCACCTGCGCACCCTCCGACCCAAGACTCATACGAAGATTATGTACGTTTCTTTATTTTCTGAATTTGCTTTGAAGATATTGAGTGATCTCAATATTTTTTTTTTCTTTCAGTCTTATGACGAGAGCTACACAGATGCAGGCTATGAATCCTATGACAGCTACTACAGTCAGCCACAAACGTAAGTTAACAGTACATGTTAGTACATTTGGGACTTGGAAAGTCCTAGTTTCCTCAAAAAGACCACGTTATAATATATTACAACAGCTTATAATCATTGTGCTTTATGGAGGCTTTTTGGAAACATCCCAGGTTTTTTAAAGCAAAATGTTCTTGGCTTAGTATGTTATTTTAGGAAATTCAGGCCAGGTTATCTTGTGTAAGAGTTATTCGTTTGAACAGTGTTTGTACTTGCATTTTTTTTTTTCAGAGAACCAGAATACTATGACTACGGACATGGAGACACACAGGAGGGATATGAAAATTATGGTAAGTTGTGTTTTTTTTTTTTTTGATATTTTGAATAAGTTGTTTAATAACTTGTTTTATGTGAAAGATTGTGTCCTGGTCTGATATAGGGTCATTTATTCCCATACCATGATTTGCTGTTTATGTTTTTAAACATTTATAGTTATTTTAAGGATGAGGACTCGTGTTACATTCGATAATGCTACTGTAACTGAACAGAACGGTTTCTGTATATCAAGATAGTTAAGGAAGTATTACTACCTGCAAGTTTTCACAAAATGTTATACTTGTTCATTTGGAAATGAGGCCTGATGCATAAGCTGTCTGAAATCACATACTGTCTAGTAGGTGGGGTGGCACGGCTCGCTGAAAAAAAACGAACCGTTCAGTTCACCACACACGGTTTGGCACACGCTGGGACCACGGTTTAACTTAAATCTGACAAAGCACCTGTAATATGGTTTGCTATAAATAGCATGTAAAACAAACTGGGTTCAGCTAATGTTTATGTTGATGGATGCGCAACAGCGTTGAGAGAGAGAGAGAAAAAAAAGCCCTGGACAAATCATTCACTCTTGTTCAACGCAAATGCTGTATATGAGCAGTCATTTATTCCGTCATCACCCGGGTGGTGATAGTGCGCGCTCACAGATGAGACCTGAATATCACACGTTTATATGCGTTTAAACCGAACTCATTAAAGTTTTGTCAGTTTAAAAATTTAAGAGCCAGAGGACGTGAGCTTGCACGCGCAGTGTGAAGATTTGTGCGTGCGCTCATCTGAAGTATGCAAACCCATGCCTCAGAACGCGCACAAATATTAAGCTCTCTCTGTAGTATTCTTTAAATGGACACATTTAGAAAAGAATTTTCAAAATGCTCGTCTTGGTAAGTATCCTACAGCAGATATAGGCGGCTGAATGTAGGCCTACTGTATCAGTGCATTCTCTTAAAGTGACAGTCTTTTATATTAATCGAACAGCAACAACAAAGAAATCACTCACTGCTCTTGATTAAAAAAGCTTTTTTAACTTTAATAAAGAATAATTTTTAATTTATACAGTCCAAAATGCAGTGCTGTTTTACATTTGATTACTTTATTCTATTTCTGTACCTAAAAACTTAAGCTAGACCTGCCAAAAAACAAACTGAAAATCTGTTTGTTTGTATCTTTACTCTATCTTTACTCTTTACTCTTATTTATTTGTGCTGTTGCTTGTAGTTGGATTTTTATTAGAAAGTATAGTTTTTCCATAAACCTAGCACATACTGAACTGTACCGAAACCGTGACTCTAAAACCGTGAAACAAACCGAACAGTGAAAAAGTTTAACTGTGCTACCCCTAATATTAGGTACTTAAATTTGGTCTGAAACGATGTGATTGTTGAACAAGTATATTCTGTTTTGCATGACATTTTCAAATGCATATGAATTTGGACATACCATAGTTTTGACATACTGTTTACGTTCTACATTTTATGATGTAGTATAGAATTTTCCATATTCTGATGCTGCACATAGTTTGATCCATAGCATAGATGTTCACATAAATTTGACCTTATTTTTTAATAATTCCTGTAAATTTGAGATTGTAACCATCCTAACACAGTCTTGTCTTGCGAAGGTAGATTTGGTCATTAACGTATTTTAAGGTTAGTAAAGGTCATTTACGCCTTGGTAAGCTATAGTTTGCTTTGTTAATCTTATACACTTGCACTGTGTGTTCTGTCCCACAGCTCAAAATGACTGGAATGGTACACAGGGCTCTGCTGGCGGTGGAAAAGCTCCCACTCAGAGACCGACCAAGCCTGGGTTAAGGGAGCACCCCTATGGACGATACTAAATCTGACTAGTGGAACGTCACCCAACGCATCGCCATGCCAACTGTCTCCCATGGCAGCTCACGCTTTAAGCTACCCGACAAAAGTAATTGTCCGTTAGTAGTTTTTTTGGTCGTGTTTTTTTTACTCTGGACTTTTTTAAAAGAAACTTGAGAGAACGGCATTTGAAAGCCTCAAGAATAAACAAACTTTAGAAGGATTAGTTTAAATATTGCTGTTTTTTTGTTTGGTTTATTTTTTATTTTTTTGCCAGTATCTCTTCCTCTGCTCATACCTACCCTTGCTTTTTTGCATATGTGGATGGTAAAAAATTTGTTCCAGTGATTGGGAAAAAGTATTTAGCTGGAAGGTAAAGCCTAACAACTGTACAGCCACTTTTTGTGTTACCTTAAAAACTCTGCAGAGGTGCAGTTGCAGATTCCCATGTAGGCTACATTTCAAAATTCTGTTTAATACTAGCTTATCAAAAAGACCCTAAACGTAATGTCTGTTTTGTAATAAGGAATATAAATAACTGAAATGCAAAATGTCTTTAATGGTATTTCCAACAGCCATTGATTATTTCTTATTTGATTTAAATAGTCTCAAAAGCTGTAAATGTAGATTTAGACCTCAATATTTTTCCTTTTATCTTTTAGAGTTTTGAAATATAGCCCAATTAGACGCTGTTGAGATGGAATGTCCTCAAATCCTTAATTTGTTAAAATAAGATGTTGCTCTTCATAAATGTTCTGCAGAATAACCCATGTTTGGCTACTTATGTTTAAAAGGGAAAACAAATCAAACATGTCAGATTATCATGGATGACGCAATGCTATATAAACTGCATGCACAAACTGCTTTAAAAAGGATTTGGACAGCAATCTCCACAAGGGTCATCTCTTTCTTATGTAAAGGGATACTGCAGCTTAAACTTACTCTATTGTACATAATTTAAAAAAGGAAAAGGAAAAAAAAAACACCCAAAACTGTACTTTTACTGCCATTTTAGTATTTGTATCCTCTCCATAAAATGCATAATGACACATGTGTAAGTTTGCCTAAATAGGTAACTAAATCTGTCCAAAACATGTTTTGCAGCAGTTGTCAATAAAGCCTAGTTTGTTTTTTATGAAACTTTAACCTGGTTTATTTTTCTTTGTCTTCATAAAATCTGAAATGGCCTTTTAAATAACTTCTAAGCTTCGGATCCAACATTTCTTCCTCTTCAAAAACAGATTTTAAATTTAAAACAATGCATGAAGACGTAAACTACACTAAAGGAGTCTGTTTAAAGTGTTTGATTTGACAATTAAAAGCACACCTTTAATGTTTCTCTCTCTTTTTATACTTAAAAAGGACCCTAGAGGTAAGACCTGTGCTCTTTAAAAATAACCTGGATAGCTTCCTAATGTCTATAGAGAGAACTAAAGCATTCGATGCTTGGGTATGTATTAAACTTTTCTTGAATGACATTTTACTTTTGGTCTCACTTAGAATGGGAAATGTATTACAGCCTGAAATAATTTGAATTTAAAAATTAAGTTATGCAGGGGCCATATTTGTCAAGACTGATGCAAAGACAAGTTGGCTGCTTTTAGCAAAAAGGACAGGAGAGGACCGTTAAACCTTTAACTGCAGCATTGTAAAGGTAACCCTAACCCTAAATTTGTGAGTAGTGTTAAATTTATATACATAAAATTGTTTGGAAACAGCGTGCAATGATTTAAAATATCCATTCGTTAAAAAAAATAAAAGTAAAGTGGAAAAAAAACATACAAACATGCAGTAATTTTGCTTATAATAATATTTCTGTACTAACATTTTAGAGCAGAACTGTAATGCAACTCATGCTAAAAGAGCTCCGTGTCAAATCTAGATCCATCTGTTTGTAATGCTGCTCCTGTTGTTTTTTTTTTCTTTTGCGATTTTAATTCTTTAACGTATTAAAATACTCAAATGTCCCACCTAAAGAATTTACCTGGAAAAGATTGAGTTGCATGACTCAAACTTGGCAGATTGCATGAGCTTCCTCAATACAATATAGTTTATCATGACAATGTTTGGTTATTTGCTAATAGCCATCTCTCTTCCCTCAGGTTGTGATGCCTGGAAATTCCTGGAAATGCAAAGTTTAATTGAGGATGTCAGACCTCTCCTCAGGTCAGTTATCTTTTCCACTTAAACATGCATCAATGCTTGTGCATTCAAAAAAGTTGTTACTTTTAATTGTTGTAGTCTGTAGTTTTCATCCATCTTAATTCTGATGAGTCAAAGCTTTCTAAATCTGCATGTTCTGCAAGAAGCAGTAAATGGAACAAAGTTGCACTGCCCTAATGGGCTTGCTTTCGGTTTCAACTCTATATTAAGCCTTGTAATTACTGGTAGCTCCAGTGGCTTAATGTGATGTATGGACTCATCGTGGAAGTTGATTCAAACATCTGAGTTGTGTGGGCTCCTCCCTCTTGCTTGCTTTACTAATTGACTTGCTATTTTTCTACAGGAAGAGACAAGTGTTTGTTTGCAGTGTAAGACCAATCTTACCTCTGAACACCAGCCGTCTTTAAGGAAACGTCCATGGACCGTACAGTCTGACTGAACAGCTTCTGAATGGGCTGGAAATGCAGAAATCGATGGTCCTGTCGACTAAAGTTTGAACCAGCAACCTGTTAATGGGTTAAAACGGGAATGTCTTGAGTTCTTGGTGGTGTTTTTATTGGCTCACCAGTTGTAATGCAAGGTCATTTTCTCTATTCTGAAAGTTTCTTTTTTTCTGTTCACCTCATCCAGTGCTTTCTAAGCACACTTAACTTTAAATGGACTGCTTCTGTTCATTTTAGCTAAGAAATCCTTTTAACAAGCTCAAAAATTCTGTCCAGGCTCTCCAGACGTCTACTTCAGACAATACTCCAGTGCTTTTATTCTGCAAGACAAGCATGTCTTCCTCGGTTCCTTGCTCGGAGGAACGTACATGCTAATTTAGAGCTGTCCAGCCCCTATCTCTTAGCACAGACTTTGTCCTTTAATTGCCATGGTAATTTTCATCGTGTTCTTGAGTAGATATGTTTGAATGGGTTTATGCTGGTGGAGCTCTAACGTTTTAACCTTCTGAATAAAGGTCTTTCTTGCCTTAATTGAGAGCTTACCATAAATGCTGCTTTTTCTAGTCCTCGCTGTGTTTGTCACTGTTAGTGTACATTGCTGTGGCTTCCATCCTTTGCTCACCCCCCCACCTCCCTCCAGTGCACATAGGATTTGAGCCTGTCATTTTGACCAATTACTATCTTTGACACTGTGTCCGTCCCCCCACGGAGCTGCCACTGTTTGCCTTCTGGCTAACAGGACTAATGCCTTA
The DNA here is from genome assembly GCF_023724105.1 of Carassius gibelio. Classification (NCBI taxonomy): domain Eukaryota; kingdom Metazoa; phylum Chordata; class Actinopteri; order Cypriniformes; family Cyprinidae; genus Carassius; species Carassius gibelio. Next base: position 11,470,629 of record NC_068389.1, on the reverse strand, counting down.
TTGCATTAGAGACAAATCAGTCCTCAGTACAGATTTTAATAAGCATCAGCCACCGCTCAAGTGCCATCGAACAATTGGAAATGGATGTGTGTGGGTAGGAGGTGGACTGATGCGTATGCAGGCTTCACCATAATGAGAAATTGCAAAAGCAGATAATGGAAATATTTAAATAATTTCCCAGATGAGGGGGTAAAGAAAACTAGTCTCAATCAGGAGGAAATATTCATACCCACTGTGTGCACTTAATGCATCTTTTGTTTATGTCAGACATGCATGGCTGGGGTAATGCCTCTGAGGTAATGTGAAAGGAATGTGTGGTGGTCTGAAGCCGGGGCATTGTGGCTTGGCAGCTCTTTCCTCTTAACACACATTGTGCATGCTGAAAACAGGAAGCATGGCTTTACGAATGCAGATGAAACGCTTCCACCACTGACTGTCTGTCTTCCTGCATGGTTTTTTTAGCTAGTTTCACACATAACCAGTACACACTCTCCAGGGAGTCAGGGTTTTGAGTGCACAGGAATGAGTTGTGACTGTTTCTTGCTCACCTCCTTCAGTGTGAAAAAAGCTGATAATAACTAGGCCTGATGAATCGAATCCATCCATGTGGAATCTGGCTTGAGTAATCCGTAGCCCTCCTGGAATGAGAGTTGGACACCTCCACCTTGGCTATCACTGAATGTAACATTCCACTGCATGTTTTCCAACATCCACATAATCAGACGCAAATAACAAAATGTAGGGAAGCCATGGGAATTGCTTGGGATTAGTGATGAAATACAAGAGCCAGGAGTCTTTATTATTTTATTTTCCTAAAAGGATTGACGAGGCTGTATTTACAATTCAGCTAAAATGGATTTGAGCTTACTGAAGTGCCTAGCTGTTGGCCTTCTCTCAGTAGGAGCAAACTAAAGACTTTGGGGTCAAAGAAACCAGTGACTTTCAGAACTTTTCATTAAATTTAAAGTCATTCAAACTTGTTTGGAAGTCGATGTATCAAAGAGCACTCACACGCAGCCTGCATATTATGTGTGACTACAAAGAGAGTACTTATTCACAGATGTTTTTACCTGTTTTGTAATGTCAAAAATAAATTGATTTCATGAAGTGGCTCTTATGTGTCTCTTTCAAAGTTTGTCTTTTGATGGCTACTCCTCAGGGTTTCAGACTGACTACAATGGACTTAAATGGAAAAATTTTCGAACAGTACAGTAAGTGCAGTAACTTGTTAAATGCTGAAGAAGGAAGCAATGCACACAATCAAATACAGTCTTTATAAAATGGTTCTGTAACTTGACTTGAATTTTTTATTTTAAGTGCCAGTGGCTCCCTTGAAAGTTTTGTGCTTTGTTTAAAGCAAAGGTCTTCAACCCTAATCAAACAAACCAAAACCAGTAAATCAGGGTCTTCAGGATCACTTGAAAATCATAGGCAGGTGTGTTGAAGCAGGTTGGAAATGGACATAGCAGGAAGGTGGGGTTGTATCCAAAATTTCAAATTTAAGACTTCAAGTTTAAAGGAACATTTACGGATGAATATAGTTAATGTATTATATGGTTAAGCTCTATGAGTAGCATCTGTTGCATGTCAATTGCCACAGAAAAACATACTGGCTTATTGTAAAATCAGCAGAAATGCATTTACAGTGGATGTCCATGAGGCAGCTGTTGTACAGATTCCCCATAGACTTCCATTGTAAGTGCAAGCAACATTCAGGCAATCTGTGTAATAACTGCTTGTCCTGCTGGTTGCTGTGCTGAGCATGTTTTGAAACCTATGAAGGTGAATAAGACGTGCATCAAGCAGCTCTCATGAATAATTTTAGTCTTGTGTACATTTCATGCACAACAAGGATGTGCTTTCATGAGCAAGGCACCTAGAAACGTATGTTTAGATCAAACCTTGATGTAAGCAGGTTCTGTTGAGCGATTGTGGTGCTTTTAATGGAATGTGTGTTTAATGAGAGTGTGCTCGGGTATCTGATGCAACAGATGAGGATCAATGAGACATGCTCAACATGCATCGTGTGTCAAGGTATCTTTACACAGCCAAATTCAGTCTAAAGATGCATTGGCACTTACAATACAGGCTAAATTATGCCTGCTCCAACCCACCTCAACCCCTAGTATCAAAGTAGACAGTTGTGATAGCTGTATAAATGCATTTATGCAATTTCAGAGCAGAATTAAACCATTTGCATAAAGACACCAAAATAGCACTTCAGAAGTGCTTCTGTGCCAACTTTCCAGTGTAAATTTGTCCCTTTTGGTGATAAACTCACGGTGTTGCAGAAGAACCTTAGCTTTGAGTCTTCATGTGTTTATAGATGAGTAATTACTTCCATCCTTGTGTTTTCAGAACATAGTTTGGCAAAGTTAAATGACTAAAAAGGAAAGTTCTCATTTTGACCCACAACCCACGTCGACAGTACAGATCCGCCCGCTCTCATCCTTCCTCTTTACTGGTCTGCTGCCAGTGTTCGCTCTGAGTGAGACTGAAATGGCAGCAAAGCCCCAGGAGCATTTTCATGTGGAAAGTAGTTGCAGTTGATGTAGTTTATGCTTTTTATTATTAGTGTTTCCAAGCGAATCCGCCTCCTCAAGCTAACCCCGGAATGACCTTTTAAAGATCTTTCTTGTTGGGAATGTAGTTAAACCCAACAGCCTGTCACAGGTCACCGCTGCGGTTTTTGTTGACATGTCAGTGCATGCTGCTTCTCTTCTTTCCTGTTCACATGGAAACCCTGGGCCTCATTAGCTCATGCACTTGACTCTGTCTGCGCTTCCACGGGAGCAAATCCTTTGGAAGCAATTTAGGGCTTGATATAAATCAATTTTATGTTAAATAGTTGCCTTGAAAGGAGGTGTGGGGGTGGGGAAGTGTGTGCTTTACCAAGCCGTAGGCTTCCCACACGTCCCTTGTGCTTTAGTCACAACGCTGACCACTGTAGGCTCTCTCTGCTTTCCTCTCTCTCACTCTCCTCAAGTCTTAGTAATTCACTTTTCGCTTCCTCATTCTCTCCTGCCAACCTGCATTTTCTTTCCTCTTCCTCTCTCTGGTCTCATGTTTGACCCTCTGCGGTTATTGTGCCCTGCCTTTGGCTCGGCTCTAATTTTAGTAGGATTGAAGAAAGTCTAGCTGGGGAAGGGTGAGGGGTCTTTCTGCAAGCCTCAGACTTCCAACCTAATTACCCATCCTGTTACCTCAGTATCAGCCTCCCTGCATCATACCCATCCGGCGGACACAGCGGTGACTCGGTCACCTCTCAATAGAGCAGTGCTTTTCACTGAGGATAAGAGTCAGATTCCAGTGCAACTGCCATTTTGGTACTGCAGTGTCAATTGAAAACATAATTTGGGAAATTGGAGGTTTGATGGATATTTTATTGTATACCCATCAAATATGCAAAGGTTCGACTAATAAAAAGGGTAAATAAGAGTTGCCAATTTGAGGCACCTTGTAATAGTGACTGTGGTTGATACAGTTATATACCTGTGGTATACACTGCACAGAATGACGCCAACAAAACCAAGGTCATGGGTTTGATTCTTAGAGAGCATGAAACGATTAAAAAAGTATACCTTGTATACCTTGAATGCAGTGTAAATGACTTTGGATAAAAGCATCTGCCGGATGCAAAAATAACATTAGATTTGAATAGTTGATTAATCAAGCAATGGTCATTATGTCAGTCTGTCATTAAACCTGTATTATTTTAATATCAATTTGTCATCAGGGAGACCATTGATCTAGCTAGAGTCTTATTTTCTGTCTCGCTGAGGAGTACCAGCATACTGCATTAAGCTTGTGAATACACAATTTATCATTCCCCTTAATCTAGATGAGCAGAACTAGTGGTTAAACAGTTTAAGTCTGGTGGCTTTGAGTTCAAATCTGATAAGAGAGCTGCTAATTTGAGTCATTTGCATTTCTACAATAGGTAGCTGCATTGGAGTTTTATTTTATTCTGGAATCATTCAAAGTGTGCTTTTTAATGGGGCTTTAAGCATTACTATAGCTCATATTTAAGAGTTTGGGTTTGAATCAGTAAGTATTACTATGAAGTATGAAACTTTGGTCTGTAACCGTGAGACTTGGTGATGAGAAGTGTACGTTTTTAATGGCGCCTATTTTTTATTTTTTTTTTCGATTTTCCATCAGACTGAATTAATGGAGATCACATCAAAAACCCCAAATTATAGGTAAATCGCATTACGTCATGCTCATTCGCATCAGTAATAGCTGTGTTTGAATTGACAAGAGTGCAATCTGAGTGAAGTGCTGGTGTGTCTTCAATATCTAGACCCACTTTCAGGTTTAGTTTGAGATGTTTTGACTGGAATGCTTTATGTATATATATAAGTAGTTAGCCAAGTAACTAAATCCAGAGTTTGACAAATTTATACCAGACACAGCAATGACAAACAATCTGAGTGTCTACTTTAATAATGTAACACATGAAAAACAGTATGTGAAATGTAAATATTTTGAGTTTCATATTATTTGAAAAGTACCTGGATGATATACTACTGGCGAGATTTTGAAGTTTGCATCTGATAGACACTTACCATGATATACTATGAGGTAGGTAACATTACACAGTTAACATGCCAGTACTTGTATTTACACAGCATGTAATTTTGGACATGCACCTAAGGACTCAAATTGATGAATCACATCCGAAAATTAGAGCATAGTGCTAGAAATGCCAAGGGCTTGGGTTCGATACCCAGAAAATGAATTAAATGCTAAAAATGTATGCCTTGAATGCAGTGTAAGTTGCTTTGGATGAAAAAAAAAAGAAGAAAAAAAAAGTGAATCTCTTAATTTACATAAAGCATCTGAATAAACTGATTACTTAAAATGAATTTGGCTTTCCAGTGCTTCATATAAGAGAGTGTAAGAATGGACCATTGAGGTACAGTATTGTTCAAAATAATAGCAGTACAATGTGACTAACCAGAATAATCAAGGTTTTTAGTATATTTTTTATTGCTACGTGGCAAACAAGTTACCAGTAGGTTCAGTAGATTGTCAGAAAACAAAAGACCCAGCATTCATGATATGCACGCTCTTAAGGCTGTGCAATTGGGCAATTAGTTGAAAGGGGTGTGTTCAAAAAAATAGCAGTGTCTACCTTTGACTGTACAAACTCAAAACTATTTTGTACAAACATTTTTTTTTTCTGGGATTTAGCAATCCTGTGAATCACTAAACTAATATTTAGTTGTATGACCACAGTTTTTTAAAACTGCTTGACATCTGTGTGGCATGGAGTCAACCAACTTGTGGCACCTCTCAGCTGTTATTCCACTCCATGATTCTTTAACAACATTCCACAATTCATTCACATTTCTTGGTTTTGCTTCAGAAACAGCATTTTTGATATCACCCCACAAGTTCTCAATTGGATTAAGGTCTGGAGATTGGGCTGGCCACTCCATAACATTAATTTTGTTGGTTTGGAACCAAGACTTTGCCCGTTTACTAGTGTGTTTTGGGTCATTGTCTTGTTGAAACAACCATTTCAAGGGCATGTCCTCTTCAGCATAGGGCAACATGACCTCTTCAAGTATTTTAACATATGCAAACTGATCCATGATCCCTGGTATGCGATAAATAGGCCCAACACCATAGTAGGAGAAACATGCCCATATCATGATGCTTGCACCTCCATGCTTCACTGTCTTCACTGTGTACTGTGGCTTGAATTCAGAGTTTGGGGGTCGTCTCACAAACTGCCTGTGGCCCTTGGACCCAAAAAGAACAATTTTTTCTCTCATCAGTCCACAAAATGTTCCTCCATTTCTCTTTAGGCCAGTTGATGTGTTCTTTGGCAAATTGTAACCTCTTCTGCACATGCCTTTTTTTTAACAGAGGGACTTTGCGGGGGATTCTTGAAAATAGATTAGCTTCACACAGACGTCTTCTAACTGTCACAGTACTTACAGGTAACTCCAGACTGTCTTTGATCATCCTGGAGGTGATCATTGGCTGAGCCTTTGCCATTCTGGTTATTCTTCTATCCATTTTGATGGTTGTCTTCCATTTTCTTCCACGTCTCTCTGGTTTTGCTCTCCATTTTAAGGCATTGGAGATCATTTTAGCTGAACAGCCTATCATTTTTTGCACCTCTTTATAGGTTTTCCCCTCTCTAATCAACTTTTTAATCAAAGTACGCTGTTCTTCTGAACAATGTCTTGAACGACCCATTTTCCTCAGCTTTCAAATGCATGTTCAACAAGTGTTGGCTTCATCCTTAAATAGGGGCCACCTGATTCACACCTGTTTCTTCACAAAATTGATGACCTCAGTGATTGAATGCCACACTGCTATTTTTTTGAACACACCCCTTTCAACTAATTCAACTAATTGCCCAATTGCACAGCCTTAAGAGCGTGCATATCATGAATGCTGGGTCTCATTTGTTTTCTGAGAATCTACTGAACCTACTGGTAACTTGTTTGCCACGTAGCAATAAAAAAATACACGAAAAACCTTGATTATTCTGGTTAGTCACATTGTACTGCTATTATTTTGAACAATACTGTAAGTGCATTTGATTATTCCCTCAGATGTTCAAAAACATTAACATTAGCATTTGATTGTGCTACACTGCTGGATAAAGTAGTACTGAAAAAGTCAGACTTAGAAAAATAGCTGAACTACTGTAACACTGCTGAAAAATGTAGTACTTTTAGTTATTTACCCAAGCAGTAGCAGAGACTTATTTCTGAGTGAACTATCATTTGAAGCAAGTATGAAAATGAAAAGCCTTCAGTTTAATTTCATATGATTTATAATTTACAATGAGAACCTATATAGACATTGTAATACTTCAATACTTTGGACACGACTAATGTGTTTTTTCACAGTAATTTAGCCCAATACATTCCCCATGAAGACTGTGCATGGAAACAGTTCCCTGATTCCGCATGACTTGGCTGCAGTGACCCTTTCAATCAATGCTTGGAGCGTGCTAAAACACCTCAAAGCGTGGTCCTCCTCCTCCACCGCCAAGGCCAATGAGAAAGAGGTTTGAAGAATGTACTCTTGGAAATATTCTTACTTCTGGTAATAGAACGTGTCAACTGTTGCTGCTTGGCTTTCTCCCACCCTCTCGATCTGTCAAACCGAATTGAGTCACATCTGCTCTCTTCATTCCTTTGAAGCCGAAGAGATGAGTTAAGCAAATAAACCCGCTGCCTGCAGGGAAAGCTAGCACCTGTAACGAGGGATGTCATTAGCCACCAACTAGACAACCATGTCTGCATCTCAGCCTCCATCCATAGAGTCCCTCACCCTTCTAACTCAGCACAGAAACCTGACCCATCATTCTCAGCGTCCTGCTCTAGGTTTGAAGCTGTTTTGCGGTCTCTGTCTGTTTTGTCTCGATTTGGCCCTCTCTATCTCTCTTTGTGCAGTACTCTGTCTGACAGGCTGCCTATTTCGGAGTCACAGGCTCATATTCCTGTGGCCCGCTCATTTTATTGATCTCTCTAGAGTCTTTTCTGTTCTCGTTAGTGAGAGCCAATTGGGGGCTGGATGCTGTAGTACTGTAGGCTCCTCTTTTGCTGTTGGCTGGTTGAGAATCCAGTCCAAGTTATGATTGATGATCTCTGTGCTTCTACCAGTGTTCAGTGGGTTGGTACCCCTGCCCAAGGGTTTCAATCAAGATTCCGGTGTGTGGACATTGTAGAATTAAAACCGTTTTGCTGATTTTCTTTTTTTGCGTAACAGATGGTTTGTCAGAAAAAGTGGGCTATTGTGGAAGATAAAGCTCTTTCGATGATAAAACGGCTGCTGGGCTTGTGAGCAGAAGACCAGGTTTTTGCCTCTGTAGGGGATCTGCCACATGTTCATGGGTCACGTGTCTGAATCGGGCTTGATGGGAGGGAGGTCCACCATGATTGTCCAGTGACCTGAATGGATTGTGCGATTCAAAACTGGAAGAGCATCGCTAGTTCGCACAGGACTGTACTTTAAAGTCTCTCTTATTCCATCTGAATAAAAATATTAGAAAGATTAATCTCACAAAGAAGTGCCATATTACACCCTAGAATGTAAAACAACAAAAAAACTTTGCATATACAAAATTACACTTTTTTTCATTGCAATTATTTTCATGACCATATAAAAATACATATGATTAATATTGTGTAATATTCCCTTATTTATTATTGAAATTATTACTAATAGTCACTTTTATATTGATATTGTTCATGACAATGTATTAAATTAAAATATTTAATATTCAATTAAATTATCTAATTACTATTGTAGTCATTTTCCATTAAAATTGCATTACATTATTTTCATAACAATATATTAAATCATATTTATTTATAATTTAGTATTCATTTATTTATTGCATGATTATTAATTTGAGTCACTTTTCTGTTAAATTACATTTAAGACAAAAGCTTTTGCTCTTCAAAAAGTTCTTGAAGTATCATTAACTATATTGTTTTGTGAAGGCAAACAATACTTAAAAAAAAAAATATGAGAAGCAAATATTGAGTTCATTTTTCACTGTGAATTGTTAACCATTGGGACGGAATCACTGAGTCAGTGAACTGAACTGGATCAGTGTGATTCATGACTGAATCATTCAGACTGGTTTTATGAACCGAATCATCCCAGTTCACTGAAATAGCATTACTTCTCTCATGAACTACACAAGGCCTAATGCCTAAACTTTCAGTGAATAATGAATTGAAACTAGCTTCTGACGTTTTTGAATAGCACACAGGTTGATTTCCTGCACTTTTATGGAGATTTTTTATTTGATTTGTTTTGTTTTTTTGGGGTGAACTAACACTTAACGGTCCTTTTAACAGTATCGATTTATTTATTCAAAATGGGTTTTTGTTTTACTATTTCTTTTGGGGAATTCAGTGTAGCCATGATATTTCTTTGACAATTTTTAAGAGATTCACTTGACTAATTTCTCTCCTTTCACTCTTTTGTCCAATGTCTCTTTGCTCTTTTTGTCCCGTCCTCCACAAATAGTGCAGCAGCATGCTGTCATGCAATGTGTTCCATGCCGCTGTCTGTGTGGGCCTCAGGCTGAGTCTGTTCTGTGGCCCATAGTGGCATTAACACTCCCTCTGAGCTGAACACACACTGGCACAGCTGGCACTTTACACTCAAACTCCTGACAAGACCAACCATGGAAATATACACGTACATTGTTCTCTGGATGTCTGTGTGTTTTGTTCTTCTCGCTTTTTTCTCTATCTGAGAGGATGACAAGATGATGCACCGCACTAAGGGCGGAGGTCTTGGCGTACATGCTTACTAATGGGATGGTTCTCTCCATCTCTCTTGTGTCCTTCCCTCTGAAACCCCTCCAGGCTGGGTTTTAATCTTTTGTAAAGGAATCTTGGCATCAGTCCTACCTCTGTAGTGTAGACTGTTGGGCCGTTTGTGGAGTTTCTGGAATTGGGTGTGTGAAATATTTCACTGCCGTAAACCGATAAAACTCCTATCCCTAGATTTGTTAACTAATCAGTTTTGCTGGTTTCATTTCAGATCCCAGATTTGTGGAAATTAAACACAGTACCAGCATTGTTTATCACACACAAGTAAACAAAAATGTCCTCAAATGAGATGGTGAAACATACTGCATGTATATGTTATAGACTATAATACCACAGTTTCACAGTATACTATACCAGTGACTCTCAATTCCAGTCCTCGTGACCCTCTGCTCGGTGTACTATATAATACATTGTCATTTGATATTTATTCCTTTGAATTTTTTTACATTTTCATCAAAAAATAAACTATGCTGTGAAATATAACTCATTCAGCCTATAATATTCACACTCAAATAAAAACGCTGTATGGCCTACAGTATAATAATTTAATTATAACTATGGTGTATATTTTTCTAGCTAACTAACAAACATTTAAACATTATACAACTTTCCGGAGGCAAATGCATGTATTAAAAGTTTTATTGACACCTCTGTGTGACTGAAACGATGGTTCAGTTCAGTGATTACATGAGAGGTAATACATATCTGAAAGATGTACCGTATCTTTCAACATACTTCCTCATGTTCATTCATGTTTATTTTGTACTATATGTTGTAGTAACAAGAAAGAGACTGATGCTCTGTACTGCTGCTAGAACTTCTGCTAGATATGATGTCACACTCACATCACATTAAAAAGCATCAAAATGGCAGTTACTGTTTGGATTTTGTGATAAAATTAACATAATTTGAAAGCTGAGAATTAGTTGTTTTTTTTTCCACAATATTACTGTTTTCCTGTTTTCCAAAAACATGGAGTCAGAGGAAGAGAGTTTTTTTTTTGTGGCAGCAATGGCTTATGAAAGAATAAAAAAGAAAAGTAAAAGAAGGGCATGGCAAAGAGTCTGGCAGAGCAGACAAAAGCAAGGACTTTCTGTTCTTCAAAAACAGCTTGAGGTAAGTGTATCTGTGTGCGCATGCTTCGATGTGGTCGTGGAAGATATTGGAAAGTATATAACCATAGCGTGTCACGCAAGTTTGTGCATACAGTAACGTCGTTTCTAAATATTTTCAAATGTAATTGCTGAATAGTCTTTTACCTGGTTCGTGATTGGTCAACTTCAGATAGATCAACAAATCGGCACGTTCAACCGCACATGTCACAAAATCAAACCGATAGCTTTTAGACATGTTTAAAAATGATCTGGAGGTCGTAGAAGTGCTTGGAAGGCACTCTGCTCGGCTCGTAACTCCTCACACATTATACAAGCTGTGACCATTCGCACATACATGATTTCCACATGAATGAAAATAGACGTATGCAAGCTCATACGACAGCAAAAATTGCACCGTGTACGCCAGCCTTTACACGTGCATCCCGTTCTTAATTCGCTATGCTGGACTGATGACGTAAAGCTTAAAAGGTTAGTTCCTCCAATAATCAAAATTATGTCATTAATAACTCACCCTCATGTCATTCTGAATCCATGAGATCTCCATTTATCTTCAGAACACAGTTTAGGATATTTTAGATTTAGTCCAAGAGCTCTCAGTCCCTCCATTGAAGCTGTGTGTACGGTATACTGTCCATGTCCAGAAAGGTACGAAAAACATAATCAAAGTAGTCCATGTGACATCAGAGGGTCAGATAGAATTTTTTGAAGCATCGAAAATACATTTTGGTCCAAAAATAACGACTTTATTCATCATTGTCTTCTCTTCCGTGTCTGTTGTGAGAGAGTTCAAAACTCTGATATCCGGTCATATAAGAGTTATACAATTTTTCATATAAAATTATTGATCTCAATAATAATTCACACCAAAAACATGTGTGCATCATGTTTTTGCTGTGAATTATTATTGAGATCAATAATTTTATATGAAAAATTATAAAACTCTTTAATATAGACTTATAAAAGAAAAAAGCTCTTTGCCTGAGATTTCTCTCTCTCTCTCTCTCTCTCTCTCTCTCTCTTTCTCTCTCTTTCTCCCTCCCCCTTTTAACAGCTGGTTGCACGATCGATCAGTTTAAAATTGCTGCCCCCCAATTATGCAGCGTGTATGTTTTGGGAAGCAAACATCCAATTTGTGAGCGGCTTGACTCTCACAGTTGATGTGGCCCCTTTTGACCTTTGAACTCTAACATTTTCTATTGCTTTTTATTAGATACTCTAGGTTATTATTACGAAGCACAGAAAGCTTGAATTCATCTGTGTATAGCTTAAATACTGAGATGCCAGGTGATGCAATTATTCTACAAACACAGCTGCTCTTCTGAATTTAGTGTGCTGTAATGTTAGTAGGTATTTTAGTATTAAATTAAATGTATTTCGCAGCCAATTAGCACAGTTACCAAAACCATGGGATTTCTCACTTTGATTTAGCACTGCACATAAGGCATCTTGCTTCTTGATGATGCTGGTATATATATATATATATATATATATATATATATATATATATATATATATATGTATTTAAGTTTGAAAAATCTGAAATCACATTTGTTTTTTTCTTAAAATGTTATTCCAGAAATACATTTTTTGAATTGTAACATTTTTAAAACAAACAACTGAAATATATGCAGCCAACCAGAATCCACCTGACATTAAAGGACTTGAGTATTTAACGAATTTATAATAAACAGAACATTATCCGTTGGTGTGAATGCTAATATAGTTATCTTTATAGTTAACGCTCTGTGTGCACTGGCATTAAGGGCCACAGAGCATGTTTTTGCATTAAAAACGTGAGACAGAGGCAGTGGAATGGGAAAAGAAAAATGTGAAGCCAAAGACAAATTTCCAAAAAAAGTAACCGAGAAAAGATATCTTGAGAATTTTTTTTTATGCTGCTAAAGCATTGCGAGCACTATGGTCAAACACATCCAGTGCATGTTTACATAAAAAAAAAAAAAAACATACACATAGCTACATATATAGACTACATACTTACATACAGATTGTTTTGCTATATATATATCTGGCAACTTTATTAGGTAAACCTTGCTAGTACCAGGTTGGACCCCCTTTTGCCTTCAGAACTGCCTTAATTCTTCATGGCATTGATTCAACAAGGTGTGGGAAACATTCCTCAGAGATTTTGGTCGGTATTGACATGATAGCATCACACAGTTGCTGCAGATTTGTCAGCTGCACATCCATGACGCGAATTGTGTACACTGTAGTCATAAATGGATGGACATGGTCAGCAACAATACTCAGGTAGGCTGTGGTGTTTAAGCAATGCACAATTGGTACTAAGGGGTCCGAAGTGTGCCAAGAATATATCCCCCACACAATTACACCACCACCAGCCTGAACCATTGAGACAATGCAGGTTGGATCCATGCTTTCATGTTCTTTATGCCAAATTCTGACCCTATCATCTGTATGTTGCAGCAGAAATAGAGACTCATCACAACCAGGCAACATTTTTCCAATCTTCTATTGTCCAATTTTGGTGAGCCTGTGTGAATTGTAGCCCCCATTTCCTGTTCTTAGCTGACAGGAGCGGCAACGGTGTGGTCTTCTGCTGCTGTAGATAAAAAGCAGGCAAAAGCACGCACATCAATCTAAACTGGGTGCTCGACCAAGAAACAAGCGGACAAATATTTAAATAAAAAGTCTGCAACACCAAAGCTCCAAAAGTATCAAAAAATTTATTATTGAAAAACAATCTCAATACAGTACAGACCAAAAGTTTGGACACACCTTCTCAATTAAAGACTTTTCTTTGTTTTCATGACTATGAAAATTGTAGAGTCACACTGAAGGCATCAAGGGCTATTTGACCAAGAAGGAGAGTGATGGGGTGCTGCACCAGATGACCTGGCCTCCACAGTCACCGGACCTGAACCCAATCCAGATGGTTTAGGGGTGAGCTGGACCGCAGACAGAAGGCAAAAGGGCCAACAAATGCTAAGCATCTCTTGGGGAACTCCTTCAAGACTGTTGGAAGACCATTTCAGGTGACTACCTCTTGAAGCTCATCAAGAAAATGCCAAGAAGAGTGTGCAAAGCAGTAATCGAAGCAAAAGGTGGCTACTTTGAAGAACCTACAATATCACACTTTTTTGTTATGTATATAATTCCATATATAATTCCACATGTGTTAATTCATAGTTTTGATGCCTTCAGTGTGAATCTACAATTTTCATGAAAATAAAGAAAACTCTGTGAATGAGAAGGTGTGTCCAAACTTTTGGTCTGGACTGTATATGTCAGCATAAAATCTTTGTAAAAAGAAGCACAAATTACAGTTATCATACAGGAAAGGCAGTTTCCTCAACCTGTCCCCATTAAGCTGCCATTTTAAAGAAAAAAAATGATCAGTGTTTAGGTTCCTCAAATAAAGCAGTTGTGAGTGGTTCTTTCACACTGGGCGATCTGAGGCATGCACCCATGCTCTGGAGTTGAACAGGTAGGCGACTGCAGGCCTGGAGACTCGGTCCTGTTTGAATGTGAATCTCTGTGGATGCTACTTTTGTAATGAAGTATTGATGCAGTGGTGCTGAGAAAAAGGCAGGTGATAATTGGATTCTGTTCTGGGCCCCCTGCACACCCCAGCAACACGTGTTTTTAATGAGCCCCTCTCTCTCTCTCTCTCTCTCTCTCTCTCTCTCTCTTTCTTAGCTCATTGTGTCTCCAGACCTCCCCCGTTGTCTGTCTCTCATCAGTGGATGTGTTATGAGCACTTCTGTTCTGTCTCTCTCTCCATCAGCAGCAAGCCTTGTGAGCGTTTAGGTAGGGTGGTGAGAGGAGCTCGAGGGAAGAGTGAGTCACAGTGAGGCCTAATTTCATTTGCTTGTTCTCACTTGTCCATGCAAGCTTTAGAGTTGGCTGCTGATCTTGATGATCTGGTAACGTGTCTTCAACAGAGCTCTAATGACACCCTGATCCATCCTTCATTGTTCATTAATTGAAATTGTAATTTTTCATTAATTCTTTTCCCCAAGTTTCATTCTCAGCTGACATAACCAAGCCCTTTTTAACCTCTCCCTTCCAACCAGATTCACCATCCAATCAAATAATCATAAACAATATATATATTTAATTCGTTGCAAAAGCTGTTTCACCTTGAAATGTGTCATATTACAGATACAAAATAGGCTGTGATCCATCATCCCATGTTGGCTTTGATATGAATTATTCAACGGTTATTTTGGTTTTCAAACTTGTTTGACTGCTACAGTCCAGCTGCACAGGTTGTTTCTCTTCGCCTGTCAGTGTTTGTGGCGTTTCAGACCAGAATATGTACAATTTGTAGACTGTTGCTTTTGGAAATATTTTCACCTAAAAAAAATAAAAATAAAAGCTGGTTAAATATGACACCACAGTAAGAAAATGTCTGAAAATGTCTCATATGCTTACCAAGGCCACATATTTCAATATTACAATTTCAACTGTTTTCTAGTGTAATTTATTTTAAAATGTAATTAACTTTTTAATTTAATTTTCAGCAGCCATTTCTCCAGTCTTCAGTGTCAAATTATTATTCAGAAATATTTCTCATTATTATCAATGCTGTGGCGCTTAATATTTTTATGGAAACAGGGATACATTTTTGAATAGAAAGCTCAAACAAAGAGTATTTATTTTGAAATCAAATCTTTTGCAACCTTACAAATGTCTTTGCATTTTTTTGATCAAATGAATGCAGACTTGTTGAAGTGTAAAGCTGCTGTTGTACAAAAGCAATATCACACCTGCAGTCATGCTTTTGGTCTGAATGTCAGCATGTCATTCAAAACAACAGTAATCTTGCTCATGTCATTGCTTAAATATTACATACTGGTTTTTTTATTATTATGATTTCGACGGATTAAATGCGCATTGTTTGTCATTGTTTTTGAAAAAGCGTTAAATTCCTTTTGGCTTGCTTAGTTGGGGACACTCAATATTTTGCAATATTGTTAACTCGACAGCACAGACACTAGTGGATGAATTCTGAACTGAGCTCATCATTCACACAGTCCTGATATATCACCTGGCCCTTCAATGTCCCTGTAATTATTAACAGCATTGGCTAATTTAATGTTGAAAATGTGAAGAAGAAGAAAACACCGCTCTTACATCTGGGCCTGTCTGCAGAGCTGTGTGACCTTCTGTGAACACGTACATTATCCAAACACTGCCTTTATTCAAAGATCCTGTGAGTGCTTAACAGTTAATGCTACAGTAGAGCGTCTTTTAATCTCCTGAAGCGCAGTCTGCTACAGAAGGGATGCTTTTTCTTCAGGACTTACATTGTCTTAATCCCTGGGTCTAATCCGACTTGTGTCGAGATGCTGTAGTCGTCGTGAGTCCAGGCTTGGCTGAACTGAAGGATTTAACACATTAGTATTAGACTCCCTATATTCTCTTGAATCGCTCTCTCAGTGCAACTGTGGTGGGAAAACTTGCAGCAGGCCGAGTCACGGGAATGTAAAAGCCAGTGAAAATAAATGCCAAGCATGTAATGGTGGTGAATTTTCATTTGAAAGCACAGTAATATGATTATACACTTCTAAATGGGCTTAAAACACATCTAGAACAACGCTGTGAAATGCATAACGTTATAAATGGGCATCTGGAGAAGCATTTATGGCTGAATGGACAGTTAAACCAAGGACGTCTGCTTTCACTCTGGACCAAGACTGTAAAGGATATGCTTTATATTTTTTTCCCCCACAATAGTCTTGTTATAGAGGCATTTGGAAGCTTTTCTTACAGTTTGGAGTCCTGCTCTTTTAAGTTTTCCAGTATCAGAGAGTACGATTGATGGCAGGTGTTGGCTATTAATAATATATAGGCTCTGATAAAACATTAAATATAGAATAAAACTGTTCAGACTTCTTTTTTTGTGGATTTATGTTCCAATTTGACATCATTAAGTTATCCGAAATACACTGTAACTTAATATGACATTTTTATTATACAGGATTGGAAAGTAATAAACTATAAGTTACAGTCCACAGCCTCATAAACTCTATTGGACTTAATAAATGAATTAGATCCAGCATTTATAAAGCGCACATTTCAGTCACTATAACAGGACCACTTTGAGTCTACTTGTCCTTAAAAGGACAATTCAGTTCACCCTAAAATAGAATTGTCATCATTTACACCCTGTATTTGAAGAACTTTCTCACTGCTTTTTTTTCATGCAAAATTCTTTAAAACATTTTTTCATTCAGAAAAATGTATTTAAAAAATATATGTGAGTTTCTGGGGAGTTGCATCACATGGTGTCTGAACTCACTTTGTGTTGTCATAAAAATATTTAAATTATTCTTTTTGTTATATTATGTTTTTATGTAATTTTATATCTAAAAAAATTATAATACATGTAATGTATTAATGTTTAATATTTATTATATAAATAAACATTCTCATGTGTTTATTTTCTTAATTTTTTGCCTCGTTAACACAAACTCTCTGCCTCTTCTTTGCTAACAGCTGAGATCCATGCCATTTGCTGTCTACATATTATTTAAGCAGCACCTTTGTTTGTGCAAGCATGACAGAACTAAGAGAACCAGAATGAAAAATAGAGAATAGGAAAAAGTAGGCCTACCTAGTTTACTTTACTATTCTCCTCTACCTTTCAGTAGGTTGTGTCACTTAACGTACACAAATTCTTCCTTTTGTCCGTGGGCTGTTGGCCTTTCAGAAATGAATCATTGCTTGGACACCCCACCCCCCGTGCTGCATTCACATAAATATATGCAAAAGGTGAAAACCTGCATTTAAGTACACTTTAGTTCGTGAATCATCAGTGACAGCGATGCGGCTACTGTTAGCCTGATGAATATCACGGCACATTTGCTCTGCTGACTGACTGACACTATTTTAAAAGTTACAAGTCATGCTAGATGAATAGACATAACACAGTATGTATAAAGTTGGTGATGCCGTGTGAAAACAAACTAAATGTATTGTGATTGTAAGCTGTCTTTGGAGAGGAGGCTGAGAGAAGGCTTTAAGTGCTGGTAATACATAGAGGGCTGTTTCTAGCATTATATTTAATGAAGCACAAGTGAAACTGAAAACATTTTGTGTGCTTTATGAAACATTCAGATGTGTCATGAAGGAGAACATTACATCACTCACTTAACACATCAGTGTATATCTTCAGGTATTGGTATTTATGTATTCACAGATGCAAACTGAGGTATGTTGATATTCAGAAAATTGTTCCAATTATTACGGTTGCGAGTGTGATATTGCTTTTATACAGCATTTTAGTAAAAAACAACAAAAACAACAACAACAACAACAACAACAACAACAACAAAAAAACCTTAATATGTTTCCAAATGAAGTCAAACCTCCAAATGGCGTTTCCTAATGAAGTCAAATCAGGAAGTGTTTTATCTTTGATCAACACAGTAATAGTTCCTGAATGCATGCCACTGTTGTGATGTGTTCTAGTATGAATGTAATCAGGGTGGACTACATCTGCCATACTGTCATTTTCATCTGACCTACAAGGGTCAGTTTCATCACTTCATTGCTATTCACAACCCCTGCCCTGTGGCCTCATGGGATAGTAAATTGTCCATTGGATGCACATTTCAAAATTTTGGTGAAAAAGGTTATCCAGACACTTAGCTAATACAAAATATTAGGACATGCTCCTCTTTTCAGATTTATTAATTATTATTATTATTATTATTATTATTATTATTATTATTATTATTATTATTATTATTATTATTATTTGCAAACTACATAGAGAAAAATGCTATTTCAAAAGCATTCATTTTCTTTTTTAATCAAATCAGTAGGTTGAATGATTCAATGATTCACTCAATCAAATGATACTGAAAATACACTGGCTGTGTCCGAAATCACATACTCTCTGAGTAGGTACTTCTTTTGAATAAGTAATTAACTTGCAACCACTAAAAAGTATGCTCTATTTTGTGTAAGACTGTGTTTAGTATGTACATCTACAATGTTAGCATACCTACCAATGTCAGCTGTGTCACTTCACTGTCATTCACAGATCCTCTCCTGTGGCATCATGGGATAGTAAAGTGTCCATTGTATGCAAACTTCAACATTTCATCAAAATTTCATCAGAAGTAGTAAGTCATACAAGTACTTTTGCCTACCACTGCCATACTGCTGTTTTTAGTTTGCGATATCAGACACAGCCTTATTGTTATTGAACAAATCAGTAGAATGTATGATGTAGTGAATCCCTCTAAGATGACTCATTGAATCATTTACTCAACCAATTCCTTAAAAAAAACCCTGACACTTCAGGAACTCATCTGTCGCCACATACTGGCATAATGCTGTAACCTATAGAAAGAATCACTGAAAAAACCATTCGCTAATGCACAGGCTAAAGCTAAGACTTACTGTGACACTATTATGGTACCTTTTGAAATCAGTCCTCTAGCAGCCGCACTAATGTCTTATGCCAAGAATAAAGGTTGTTTTATCATTATGCAGATGGCGTAACAGGTCTAACCTTTTCTTTTGGGAATCTCGTGTACATATTCTCTGTGTGACAGAATCCACATAGTGTGACTGTGCATACTGAGCAGTAACTAGATGTTATAACAGATGAGATTCGGGTCAGTGTCCTTCTTTCAGGTGCTGGTTGGTTGTGAGAGCTTTTATCTCGTGTAATCCCTTGCACATATAATCAGAGCTGTCATTTAATGTGAAACGGTGAGACTCCATGAAAATAGAACATTTTAATAAACGCAATCTAATGCATTCTGGCAACTGCCTGTCCTGAGGCAGCAAACATGCAGTTTTACTGGTCCCCTCTCACATTCCACCTGACGCCCCTCTCTCTCCAGATTAGATATTTATTTCCCACCTACTTAAAGGAGCATCCTTTAAACTCTCTATGTGAGCAGTTTTCACACTCAGCGAGTGCAGAGGTATCAAAGGCGATTGGTTGGCTCCATCATGAAGAGCTCTTCTGGTGAAGTGCTGACTCAGTGCACCTGAGTCTATAGGCACTTGATTGAGTCCAGCCATTATGTTACACACTCTCAAAGAAAGTCCTCCATCCAACTAAGGACACACCAGTAATGAGATAATTCACTGAGTGCTGTCATGTTTAATGTCCAGCTGGACTGAATCAGGGATTAAAATGAGTATTTATAATGTAAATGGGAAGGCTGTAAAGAATGACCTTAGATGTAGTTCACCCAAAAATTAAAATCCTGTCATCATTTACTCGCTCTCATTTTGTTCCGAATCCATATGGTTATATTTATTTATATATAAGAATCTTTTGAAAAGTGTCTTTACTTACCCTAAGTCATTCCAAACCTATATGATTTTCGTCTGTGAAACACAACAGAGGACATTTCTGAAGTGTCATTTTTTGCCTTCTATAGAAAAAAGAAACTCACACAGGATTGAAAAAACAAGCTTTGGTAAATGAAAAAAATGCACAACTATGATATGAAGACATAATTATAACACACAAACAAATCTATTTATAATATAGTAAGTCACAATAATGAGTTATAAAACATGAAATTATAACATCATATTTTCACAAAATTGTTACCATAAAAAAGTTATACTTGTGATATAAAGATTATGAGATAAAAATCATAGTTCACAAAAAGTCAAAGTTAGGACATTAAAAATTTACAAAAATATGAGATCAAATATAATTCTAAATTTTGAGATAAAAAGAAAGTTATGGCAAAATTAACACAAAAAGTCAAAGTTATTAGATTTAAAAAGTAATTTATAACACAAAAGTTTAAATTAACTTTTTATGTCAGAATTATCACATTTTATAATGCTTATTATTTTTTCACATAATTGTGATTTTTTTTTATGCCAATTACAAATTTGTAACTCTCAGTTATGACTTTGTCAATTTATAATATATAGCGAATTTATGTCATATATATGATTTATGAAACATTATTTTTTCTTGTGTGGCGTATATGCTTTTTTGGGTGGTGTGTCATTATTAACTGAAAATATTACCCATTGAAGTTCTCAAATCTCTATTATGAAGAAAATACATAGTGATATATTTGAAATAGTGCTGTAAAATGATTAATCACATCCAAAATAAAAGTTTTTCTTTACAAAATATGTGTTTGTACTGTGTATGTTTATTATGTATTATATATATACCCGAATATACATGTATATATTTAAAAAATATTAACACAAATATATATTTATATTTATATATGTATATTTATATAAACAAACAAAAAATCTTAAATATATACATGTATGTGTGTGTATTTATTTGTACATAATAAATATACACAGTACACACACACACACACAAATTTAATATGCAAACAGAAACTTTAATTTTGGATGCGATTAATCATGATGAATCATTTGACAGCACTTGTTTTTAATATTCATTTTAATTGACAAGAGTGGTATAAACAATCTGCTAAATGTCTCCTTTTACAAGGTAAGAAAAAGGTTACTATGACTTTAAATTCTGACAAAACCTATTCTTGTTGTGTCATTGTCTCATTCATTTATGAATTTTTAAATGACAACTAATTTTTGGAGGTTTATTTCACACATTTCAAATTGTAATCACTGTGCTGTTTGATGGCTCAATCTAGGACTGGAACAGTCTTGGAAAAAATGAAGCATGGCATTATTTATAAAAGCCAGATGATTGTGTTGTGAAATCTTGTGCTCTGTCCATGTGCAGCAATGTAGCAGCAAATAGGGCTTGGGCGCCGCGTTGCATACTGGGACGTGGCGGCCATGTTGATAGCCTCGTGAATGTAAACATACAGCAAGTGAATGAGAAGAAGCAGAGTTGGGAGAAAGAAAAAATATATTAAATCGTGAAAAGGTTGTGGGATTTACAGGGATACGCTAAATAGGGATGCCAGGGATATATATGGACAAAATCTGCATTATTAACGGTTTGGATCCATATGAAATCCCCCTCCCCCCAAAAAAATTTATGGGTTCAGGAGCTGCATATCATAAAGACGGCAAACAGTGGGAATACAGTAATCTGGACAAAGGTAAACTGCGCTCCACCAAGCTGCTAGTTTAGTAACTGTTAGTGCTAACAACCATTCACACATGTACTTTTACCCATGTGTTTCAAAAGTGTAGTTAGTAGCTGTCAACCCTCCCGTTTTTTCCCGGGGTTCTCACGTATTTGAGCTCTTTTCCCGCTGTCTTACCATTTTAGTATTTTCCTGTAAAATATCCCCTTAGCCCTTCAATCGGACCTGTGAGTCTCTGTACTGGTGTCCTGTTGCAACCCCCTTGCCCTTCCAGCGAAACAGATGTTTTAAAAGCATAGTTTTGCTTACTTGAAAGCAACCTTAGCAGGAAAGCAGTGGAAAGTTAATCCATTATAAAAAAAATTCCCATGGAGATTATGTGCTGCGTTATTACACCCCATAATACAGCAACTATTTACCATGGTTGAAATAGATTTATAATTAATTAAATTAAGACACACGGCTGAGAGGGAGTAAGTCTAAACACTGTGCAGTAGTCCGAGTAGCAGTAAAGGAGGCCATCAACATTTGTCATGACGCCCAAGCCCTATTAGTTTTGAGCGGAGATTAAAAAACTGTAGAATTTACAACTTAACCCGCACTCATACCTAATTATGTTCGCTTCGAACTGGAATCATTGCTGGAATATCCTGTGATGTCCACTTCAGAGGGCACTTACGTTTGAACAGCACAAATGTCTGAAGCCATAAGAGAAACATACTAAATGTGCAGAGCGGGGGACTGGAATTGAGAACCGCTGCTTTAGGCAAGCTATTACATGGAGCAAAGATGAAAACAAAATGCTATAAAAAAAAAATTCTGGAGACAGTCAGAACCTTCAGAGGTACATTCATATAATTAATTAATTCATAGATTCTTTTTAATAATTCCCATAGCACTCTTTTACAGCCTCCCAGCTTTTCCACCCTGTTTTGACTCAAAAAGAAACTACTCTGTTGTGCGCACCTGAGACTGTTACTGAAAACTGTGCTTCATGCTGGACAGTATTCATTTATCGCTAGTTGTACTAATCGCGGTAATCTAATACAGTTTAATGATAATAAAAATATGAAACGGTAATACTAACTGTAGGGAAGTTTATCATGATTTATCGTCAAACCGGTAATCGTTACATCCCTAGTTGGTACTAAGGGGCCCAAAGTGTGCCAAGTAAATATCCCCCACACCATTACACCACCTGCCTGAACCGTTGAGACGAGGCAGGATGGATTCATTCTTTCATGTTCTTTCTACCATCTGAATGTCACAGCAGATATCAAGACTCAGCAGACCAGGCAACGTTGACAGGAGTGGCACCCGTTGTGGTCTTCTGCTGCTGTAGCCCATCTGCTTCAGGATTTGAAGTGATGTGTGTTCAGATATGGTATGCTGCATACCTTGGTTGTAACGAGTGGTTCCTCACACATCATTAGCCAGTCCCTACGGGGACATAGGGAATCATGTTGGTGTGTCACTCTGTCTCCCAGGTCCTTCCCATCAAGCTTTGCAATCTGGACCAGCCAGCAGGGTCCTCCAACACTGTACCACCATGGGTATTTCAAAGGGGTGGGGGGGGGGGGGGGGGGGGTAGTGATTCAATTTGCCAGTCGACACCCCAGGTTCTGAGGCATTCTAGAGAGTTTGGGGGCAGCCACCCCTGCCCTGCGTGGAGAGATTGCTGTCCTGCTGGTGAAGGATGAAATCAAGCCTGTTCCTGCAGCTGAGATGGAGAAGGGATTTTACAGTCCTTACTTCATCATTCCCAAGAAAAGTGGTTGACTTCTTGAATCTTTCGTTGGAGATATTGATGCAGAAGGGCATCCTCCCTTTTGGGCTGTCTCTGTCCCTCTGGTCTTTACCAAAGTTGTGTAGAGCACCCTTGCTACGGGAAGTGGGCCTCAGGATCTTCAATGACTGGCTTATGATGGCCCAGTCATGACAGAAGTTGTGCGATCACAGGGACCTGGTGCTCCGGCACCTCACCCAGTTGGGGCTTTGGGTCAACTGGAAAAATAGCAAGTTCTCCCCAATGAAGAGAATCTCTTTTCTCTGTATGGAGTTGGACTTGGTCAATATGAGCCAGTGTTGAGTTCTTACCTACAGCTGAATCACAGCCATGCTGATATACAGCCATATCGCCATCTACTCGTTTGATATTATATGATATATACTATAGCCCTTATAATTTCATTATAGACTTAAATACCACAAATACGCTACAAAAATGATGGATTTGTTTTAAAATTGAATTAAGATCCATATGAAATAACGTACTCGGTTACGAACGTAACCTCGGTTCCCTGAGATACGGAACGAGTACTGCGTATGGGGAAAAGCTCCTTTTTCCTCGATACTGAAGCCTTTTTTCAATAACGCAGTGCAACTGCACTGCCATTGGTTTAATCTGTAAACTTTTTTAAACCAATGACAGCGCTGCGTAGCTGCGCGAGCCTGTGGCGATGCAGCGCGCCAAAGCCCGCCAAAATGGGCGGGGCGAATGGCTATATAAGCAGGCAATCGGCAGAGGAAATCAGGTCATATGACTGAAGCAATGACACTGAACCTGCAGCCTCGTGGCACGGCATATAACGCAGTACTCGTTCCGTATCTCAGGGAACCGAGGTTACGTTCGTAACCGAGTACGTTCCCTTTCGATACTTCACTCATACTGCGTATGGGGAACGAATTCAACCGCGCCGTGCCACGGTAGGGAACGACAAGTCTTAACTTGAACACCCTGGGGTCCAGAGGATAAGTGAGAGGGCCGGAGCCATCGAACCCTTGACGCTACACTGCTAAGAGGGAGCTAGCTCCCTGGAGGTGGTATGATGACAGAGTCTGCTAGAGGCCGTCGTATCAAACCGAAAGAACCCGAGCATGCAAGGTCGGGATATCCAAGTTATAGAACTTGACAAAAGTGGACGGCGAGGACCAGCCGGCCGCCTCACAGATGTCCTTGATAGAGACACCACTAGACCAGGCCCATGAAGAGGCCATCCCTCTAGTAGAGTGGGCTCTAACTCCTATGGGGCACTCAAGGCCCATAGAGGAGTAACATAGAGTGATAGCTTCAACTATCCAACGCGAGAGGCGTTGCTTTGAGACCGAAGACCCTTTGGTGCGGCCACCAAAGCAGACAAAAAGCTGGTCAGATTGCCTGAACGGCTGCGACTGCTCAATGTAAATCCTCAAAGCCCTCACTGGGCAGAGTAAATCCAGCTCTCGCTCACCTGACAACGGAGGCAGAGCTGAAAGGGAAATTACCTGTGCTCTGAATGGCGTCGAGAGCACTTTAGGTACGTAGCCATGCCTGGGTTTTAAAATGACCTTAGAGTCATTGGGCCCAAACTCAAGGCATGCAGGGCTCACCGAGAGGGCCAGCAAATCGCCAACACGCTTGACCGATGCTAGAGCAAGTAGCAGAGCGGTTTTGAGCGTTAGGGGCCAAAGGTCAGCTGACCGCAGCGGTTCAAATGCTCCAAGAACCGTGTGAAGGTCCCAAGTGGGAACGATGAGAGGACGTGGGGGCTTCAACCGCCTAGCACCTCTCAGGAAACGCACAATGAGGCTATTTCGACCCACTGATTGGCCAGCAATAGGAGCATGAAATGCTGCAATGGCTGCTACGTAAACCTTGAGTGTGGAAGGGGTGAGACCCTTTTCTAGACGCTCCTGGAGAAATGACAGTATCGGAGATACATCACACTCAACAGGGTCTTTGTTTTGTCCTAAGCACCAGTCAACAAAGACTGACCATTTTTGGGCATAGAGGCGTCTTGTAGACGGGGCTCTTGCCTGAGCAATGGTGTGTAGCACGTCCCCGGGGAGGCTCAGAGGCTCCCATCGAGGGACCATACATGCAGAGCCCAGAGTTCTGGCTGTGGATGCCAGATTGTCCTGTTCGCCTGAGAGAGGAGGTCCCGCCTCAGGGGGATCGGCCATGGGGCTTTCATGGAAAGCCTGAAAAGCTCCGAGGACCAAACTTGGGTCCTCCAGAGTGGGGCCACTAGGAGGACTCTGTGTCTGTCTTCCCTGACTCGTCTGATGACCTGAGGGATCAGAGCGATCGGGGGAAAAGCATAAAGAAGGAGGCTGGGCCAGTTGTGGGCCAGCGCATCTGTTTCCTTTGAAAAATAAGTTGGGCAATGAGAGTTGCTTTCTGAGGCGAAGAGGTCGACCTCTGCCTTCCCGAAAATCTCCCAGATTTTGAGAACCATCTGGGGATGGAGCATCCACTCGTCCGAGGGGACATTGCTCCGTGAAAGCATGTCTGCTCCCAGATTCATCTTGCCAGGTATGTGTGTCGCCTTGAGCGATCGCAACCTGGGTAATGCCCATTCCAAGAGGCGCTTTGCCAGTGCGCAGAAGCGGCTTGACGAAAGGCCGCCTTGGTGATTTATGTAGGACACCACTGTCATGCTGTCCGACTGGACTAGGATGTGGCGCCCTTCCGGGATTGCCTGAAAGGATTGAAGGGCTCGTTCTACTGCCAGCATCTCGAGGCAGTTGATATGGAGATGGCTTTCTTCGTGTGACCAAGAGCAGAAGGCTGGTCTGCCCTCGCACAGAGCACCCCAACCCAGGTTGGACGCATCTGTTGAGAGCACCGTCCTTCTGGAAACCGCCTGTAGGGGTACTCCACGACTGAACCAAACAGGGTTCATCCAAGGCTCCAGGGCTGCTAGACAGGCCTGGTTGAACCTGATGCGAAAGCGGCCGTGCCGCCAAGCATGAGGATGGACCCGGAGTTTCAGCCAGTACTGCAAGGGCCGCATTCGTAGGAGGCCGAGCTGTAAAACTGGGGAGGCGGAAGCCATCAGCCCTAGCATCCTCTGAAAGAACTTCAGAGGGAAACAGGCTTTGTTCTTGACAGAGGCCGCGAGCTGCTGAAGTACCAGAGCGCGCTCTGGTGATATGACCGCCCTCATATTGACTGAGTTGAAAACTGCTCCCAGGAACGTAATACGTTGGCTGGGGAGCAGTGAGCTCTTGGCGAAATTGACCCTGAGTCCTAGGCACTGTAAGTGGCTCAGGAGCACGGATCTGTTGTGGTCTAGCTCGGTTCGTGACTGGGCTAGAATGAGACAGTCGTCGAGATAGTTCAGAATGCGGATTCCCATCTGTCTCAGAGGGGAAAGCGCCTCGTTCATGCACTTTGTGAAAGTGCCGGGAACTAGAGACAGCCCAAAGGGAAGGACTGTATATTGGTAAGCCACACCCTCGAACGCGAATCTCAAGAATCGTCTGTGATGGGGGGCTATCTGGATGTGAAAGTAAGCATCTTTCAGGTCCAGCGAGAAGAACCAGTCCTCGGGGCAAATCTGCGTGAGGATCTGCTTCAGTGTCAACATCTTGAACTTCCGTTTCATGAGGGAAAGGTTCAGGTGTCTGAGGTCTAAGATGGGTCTGAGACCGCCATCTTTCTTGGGGACAAGGAAATAACGGCTGTAGAACCCCGATCCGCTTTCTGAGGGAGGAACTATCTCTATGGCTCCCTTCCTTAACAGCGTCATTACTTCGGTGCGGAGGACCTGAGCGTCGTCCGGCTCTACCGAGGTGGGAATCACTCCGCAACAACGGTGGGCCCAGGTCGCACAGCAGACAGGCGAGAGAGCTTCTGGGGTGGTCCGGCCGCGGCGGGACTTTGCCCCTTCCTCTTTCTTCCCCAACGATCAGGAGGATTTAGAGGGCGTCGGGTCCAGCGTAATCCTTTGCCGGGGGCCCTGACGTCTAGGCGGTTTAGCATGCCTAGTGGGGTGAGCTGGGTGCTGCTCCTTAGGGGGCACCGCCTGGGGGGTAGAAGGGGCAGGTTTGCTCTGGTGCTGAGTCGGCGCAGTCCTGGGGCGACTCGGGGCAGAGGTGGAGCGCTTGGGCAGGAAGTGTCGCATGGCTTAGGACGACTTCTGTGCTGCAGTGAAGCGTTCTGTGAATCCCTCTACAGCTGGTCCACAGCCGCGGCGGGACAGAGGTGTGCAGCCACGGCCTCGTCCAGGGGCGGCAATTGCTCATAGCCCTTCTCCTGAGAGCCGTCTACTGAGCTGAGAGCTGCAGAGGAAGTGCGTAGGTGGGCCGAGTAGGGGGCGCACCACGACTTTGTCAGATCATCATGAACCTCAGGGAAGAACGGGGCAGATCGCTGGCGGGGGGCCTGGCGGCGTCCTGGCAGGTACCACTTGTCCAGCCTGCTGCGTGTCGGCTCTTCGGGGGGGGCCCACTCCAGATGGAGTTCCTCAACGGCCTTGGAGAGGATGCGGAGAAGCTCGGCATCCATCCCAACTCTGGCGTCGATGGGCTCCAGCGACGGCAAGTGGGCGGGGTCAGAATCACTGGCCCAGTCCTCCGTTTCAGAAGCCGCGAGTGACATGGAGTCGTCAAGCGGCTCATCCTCCGATCCGCCGAAAGAGACAAGGTCGCTCGCTTCAGCCGAGGGACGCTGCTCTGGGCGTGAGAAGAAGACAGGGGGCGGCTCTCTCATTGGAGAGGGTGAGGCACGTGGGCGCTGAGCCGGCGTGAGCTCACCCAAATCCGGGCGCTGAGCCCCTCTTCCCCGCTGTCTTTTCCTGGCCGGCTCGCGGGAGGAAAAAGACGGGAGGGCGCGAGGGGCGGGATTGCTTTCATTAAAGAAAGCAATCCGCGAGCGCAGAGAGGCGAGACTCATGCTTTCACAAAAGCAGCATGAAGTCTCAGTGAGTGCAGCCTTAGCATGGGGTTTACCCAGGCAGAAAACACACTCACCATGGCCGTCGTCATCATGCAGAGGGGCTCTGCATGTGCCACAGCTGTTTCCTCTGGCCATTGCCTGCTTATATAGCCATTCGCCCGCCCATTTTGGCGGGCTTTGGCACGCTGCATCGCCACAGGCTCGCGCAGCTACGCAGCGCTGTCATTGGTTTAAAAAAGTTTACAGATTAAACCAATGGCACTGCAGTTGCACTGCGTTATTGAAAAAAGGCTTCAGTATCGAGGAAAAAGGAGCTTTTCCCCATACGCAGTATGAGTGAAGTATCGAAAGGGAACATATTATACCTTTGTGACTAGAAGAATGTTGATTGGATTGTGTCCTGTTAAGACAAAAGAAGGGATCAAGACTTCTGAAGTGAAATACATAATGAATGCACCAAAGATTAAGGTATAGAACATATTATACTCAAAATCTGAAAACTTTGTGTTTTAACTCTATGTGTTCCCATAGGATTGTGGTCCTCTCCTTTTCAGGGCTGATCTTCACTGTGGGACAATGTTCATTTGTGGTGAGACTGGATTTGCTTTGTGACAGATGGAATAATCCAGCTATATTATTCAAATGACCTTGAATTCGCTCTTTGATGGCTCTCTTCCTGTGCTTGCATAAATCCACACATAATCACCAGTTGACTCATATTTGCTTGGGGAGATCAGTATTTCATATGCGCAACAATCCTCCAGCTGTTTCCTCCTAAGTAACAATAGTATGGGTTTTATGTAACAATTATATCACGATGTGAATTTCTAATCCATCTTGAGGTCAGTTGCATTTGTAAAATCTCTCTCTATCTGTTTTGTTTGTCAGTATTTCTCTGGGCCTGCTGCCTCTGTGTGCCCATCTGTGTTGGACAGGCAGAGAGATGCTCCCGGCTTCCTTACATTAAAGTCCTCATCGAAAAGTTCCAGCATTTGGTGCGGGCAGGCGGAAAACTAACAAACACTGCTCCTAATGCATTGTTCATCATCTGTGTTTGCTTGACTGCTCACTCTGTCATAAGCAAAAGGGGTCAACCAACTGAAAACACCAAGTGCATGAAGAAACTAGGACAAAAGTTTGCCTTAAAGTGACTTGATAATAGTACATTTACATTTTATGCTTGGTACACGCCTACATACAGTACAATACATAAGTAAACTACAGCAAAGTTTAGTGAAAAGTACTTCAGTTAGCAAAGGTGTATATTAAGAACTAAACCAACTAGTCATACAGTCAACGCCTTTGACATTTGACAATACATCAATCACAAACATAGTCCCCTGGAGCGACTAGAGGTGTGTTTTGTTCAAGGGCACACTGATGATGGCTCATAAATCACACCTTAAAAGATCTGAAACTATAACCTATTAATTAATAACCAAGATATTTTCACCTGTAGGATAATCACCCAATACTATAGGACATAACGAAGCATTTTTATTGGAAGGGCTTTATGTTTTACTTTAGACTTTTTTTAGCTGTTTGTTTTATTCTTACATCACATCTGGCTATCCATTATTTTGGCAGAAGTTTCCATTTCTTTGTGACTACAGCAAGTTTTTCCTAAGTTCTCAGTCAGTTACATTGAGCAGGCATCCGCAGTGTGCAAATCCACATGTATCAGAATTTCCACACATTCTCTGCCCATTTTGCAAGAATTTATTCACATTTTTATTTATTCATCATCAATACTATCAGCTCTACTGAAGACAATATGCCACCCCTTAATGGCTTATGTTGCTTTCACAGTATTATTAGTGTGCAGGTACATCTAAAAAATTTGGAAAAGTTGTTTATTTTTTGTAATTTAATTTAAAAAAGCAAACTTTCTTATATTCTAGATTCATTGCACGGTAACTGAAATATTTCAAGAGTTTTTGTTTTAATTCTGATTGTTACGACTTACAGCTTAGGAAAATAAAAATTCAATATCTCAAAAAAATTTTATATTCCATTTTGAGTTTGATTAGTTTGATTAATTTTGAGTATAAATACTGGGTACCTCTTGGGCTAGTTTAGAACATCAACACCCTCCACAAGGAAAAAATGTCAGAAGCATCTCAGAAGAAAAAGAACCGGACTGTTGCTCAGTGGTCCACAGTCCTTTTTTCAGATGAAAGTAAATTTTGGCTTAAAAAAAGCCAACTTACTGAAATCCTATTTAGACTATTTCTTCTTCTTCTTCTGATACTAAATTTTAAAATGTATCTCCTCCCAGAGCTTTCAAGCTAGAACCAATTTTAGGGGGTGACAATTTTAGACAATAAGACTTATAATGTATTTTAGCTGTCTACTGCCATAGCAAAGCACTCCCTACTGAAAATACAGCTAAAACCAGCCTAAGCTGATCGGTTGCTTTGGATGGTCTCCAAAGCTGGTGGTTTTTAAGTTGTTTTGGCTATTGTTACGCTGGTCTTAGCTGTTTTTTTTTTTACTGAATCAACTGGTTTTAGCTGGATTAGCATACAAAAATGCCAACAACATGATAGTTACTTGCTAATCAGGCTAAAAACATGCTTTTAACATGGTTTTAAAATTGTTTTAGCTAATGTCACGCTGGTTTTAGCTGTTTTTTTTTACTGAATCGACTGGTTTTAACTGGATTTAGACTACCATCACACTTGCTAGTCAAGCTAGCAAAATGTTAGAGACATGCTAATCATACTAGCAACATGCAAGTCTCTTGCTAATCATGCTAACAACATGCTAGCAACATGTTAGTCACTTGTTAATCATGCTAACAACATGCTATCAACATGCTATTCGTTTGCTAGTCATGCTAACAACATGCTACAGACATGCTAGTCTTGCTAACATCATGCAACAGACATGCTAGTCATGCTAGCAACATGTTAGTCACTTGCTAGCAACATGCTAGTAAATTTGCTAATCATGCTAGCAACATGCTAGTCACTTGCTAGTCTTGGTAGCAACATGCTACATACATGCTAGTCATGCTAGCAACATGTTAGACTTGCTAATCATGCTTGCAACATGCTAGTGACTTGCTAATCATGCTAGCAACATGCTACAAACATGCTAGTCATGCTAGCAACATGCTAGTCACTTGCTGGTCATGCTAGCAAAACATGCTAGTCACTTGATAATCATGCTTACAACATGCTAGTCACTTATTAATCATGCTAACAACATGTTAGTAACTTTGCTAATCATGCTTACAACATGCTAGTCATGCTAGCCACTTGCTACATACATGCTAGTCATGATAGCAACATGCTAGTCACTTGCTAGTCATGCTAGCAAACATGCTAGTCACTTGTTAATTATGCGAAAAACATGCTATTCAATTCAAGTTTATTTGTATAGCGCTTTTTACAAAGCAACTTTACAAAAATTTTTGTTTCTACAATATTTAGTAGTAGCTTAAAAG
The DNA here is from genome assembly GCF_023724105.1 of Carassius gibelio. Taxonomy (NCBI): domain Eukaryota; kingdom Metazoa; phylum Chordata; class Actinopteri; order Cypriniformes; family Cyprinidae; genus Carassius; species Carassius gibelio. The sequence continues at coordinate 11,439,058 of NC_068389.1, read as the reverse complement.
TGGTGACTGTCAGTTTGTGCATGTATGACAGGATTTTTCAGAAAAATGTATACAAGACGTAGTCAGCCAGACTAGCAACATGCTAGTCACTTGCTAATCATGCTAGCCACTTGCTAGTCATGCTAGAAACATGTTACAGACATGCTAGTCATGCTAGCAACATGCTATTCTACACTGAAATCCAAATTTTGTCATCCGATGCAGTGGAATCATCAGATGTCACTGCCAATATGAGCCACATTACAAAACTTGCAGGAATGTTTGTCCTTGTTCAGTTGAAATTCAAATGCATTGCCAAACTGACATGTTGATGATTTACCCTAATTAACTTAACTGGTCTGTACTAGTGTGTCAACATAACATGAATGATATTTTTTTGTATCATGCGCTCTCTTAAAACCTGACCTGACCTGACCTTTTGTAGAAAACAGTTCACATGCTCAGTCTCACAAATTTGCATATGTGATTAGTTATCATAGAAACATTAAATATTTATTCTTCATTTACGTGTGTGTGCATAGAATATCGAACTGCTCATCTTAATGTCAGCAGCAGCCAATTAAAGATTAAAGATGGAAAGGGAGAGATTAGGATGCATTTTGGCATAATTACTTTATCATTGTTTTATGGAATGCATGAGCTGTGAAATGACCAACTGTGAATGTTGTGAATGTTAATATCCACCCAAACCCTGTTTGGCTACAGACGCTGATCTGTAGCTGTGGGGAACTGGAAAACAATGGGCTGGTAAACATGATCACTCTCAGGCTCGTATGCAGTTCTCCATCGCCTTCTCTCTCCATTAATTTCACCCTTGAAGAAACGCTCTTATCCTCTTTCTAACAGCACATCTCTTTTCCCTTCAACTGCACTTCTCCTGCTTTTGTTTAAACACACACAATCACTGAAATGTTATTTATACCCTCCTAAAAAAACTCTTAGCTAGTTTAGTTGGCTGTTCCATGTGGTTTGCAGGTCTTTTCGGAAAGGACTGGCTAGTGGTGAAAAAGGTGAAAAATAAATGCTAAATATACAATAAAATGCAATTATGCATGTTGTTATAATACTAAAATCCCAATCCTAATTTATTTTTGAATAGCTATGCATGAAATGGATATTTTATTATTATTATTATACTTCAAAGCTTATTTTTCAGATTTTATATTTTGCTGCAAATTTACTTATTTATTCACAAATATGATCATTTGATAATAATAATATGGATATTAGTAAAGCATGAAATATATATATATATATATATATATATATATATATATATATTACATAAAAAAATAATATATATATATATATATATATATATATATATATATATATATATATATATATATATATATATATATATATATATATATATATATATTACATAAAAAAATAATATATATATATATATATATATATATATATATATATATATATATATATATATATATATATATATATATATACATATTTATTTATTACTATTTTTTAATGTAAAATATAGCTTATTCTCAGACTTGAGTGAAATTAAACATAACAATCGTTTCCATGCTTTTTTTTTTTTCTAACTAGTCAAACCCAGGAACAGTGCTTAGTCACTTGGTTTTTTATTTTTAACAAAATAGAAGTGCCAGGTTTCCAAACCCACACTGAAATCACATTGGCTGGTAACGGGCATCATATAGGCCTGGACACGGAGAGATTGATTGTGAAATTCTGAATCGGATATTGTATTTCAAGTAGCTAAAATTCCCTGATAAAAACCATCAAGCTGCATGAAAGTAAATGAAAGGCATGTGAACTTAGAAGTCGTTCTGGAATCTTGTTGTGTTGCACCTCCTTATTAATTGTTTTCTATGAAAATGTGCTGGCCTGACAGCTTTGGCTAGGTGTTGTGTGGCAAAATGCCATGCCATGCCATGCCATGCCAAAAAAAACCTAAAAGAATCACATTCCTCTACAGGTCTTCTAGCCTGACTAAACTGGTTTATCTTGTTGACTGGCTGGGCTCACCCCTACACCCCAAACTAGTAAACTGAACTAACTTAGACCAGCCATTTGTTTTTCAGCAGTTTTCCTTTGTTTGGACTTGATTCTTAGAAGGCCAACCCAACCAGTTTTAGATTGAAATAAACAGGCTGCATGTTTCAATAGAGCCAATGATCATGTTGTTATTTTTAAAAACATTCACTCAGTAACCCCATCAAGCATATAGTTTCTCCTGTATATGAATAGAGTGATGATCTAATGAAGTACTACAAGGTTGTTTCTTTAAAAGCTGTGAGAAAATTGAGTCTGAGTGAAAAAATATAAATATATCAAAAGAAGTGCAGTATCCTGCAGCCTCTCATCCAGATGTCTGTAGCCCATTTGCAGCCTGGAAATTTCACCCCATTCCCAACTGAGCTCACTTTGGTCTAAAAAGCTGTAGTTGATGGAGTGAGGAAAAAGAAAAGCAATTGCTCTTGAATATTCCCCCATTTGTGTGTCGGCTTCACTTCCCAATCCATCCTAATGCAATAACATCTGAGTCAGAGAGGATGCATTGTCCATCTACAGTCAGTGTGGGTTAAGACTCATAGCACTATTCATCTTTGTTTATGATTCAGAGTGTTTACTTGCTCCGGTTCCCCACCCTTTCCTGGTTATTGATGCCTTTGACCCAGAGCATGATGGGAAGGCTCTTGGTAGAGTGTGGCATTACTAGGAGGAGGCAGATCAACTGTCTGTGACAACTGCACAGACCCCCAACAACGAGGGCATCCTGTTGTCCTCGTGCGGAAGAGTTTTTCATGAGAAAAATGGGAGATAGTAAGTGAGAGAGTGAGATAGGTGAAGTTACAGAGAGAGGTCATTCTTTCAGATTTTTTCTTCTCTCTGTCTTTAAATCTTGCTCGGCTCAGTGAGATTGGAGTGTGGTGTTGATTGGCAACATGCTGTCAGAGCAGAGCAGAAAAGAGAGGTCTTCAAATGTCTATGTATTGCCTTTCAAACATTTTATGCTGTCTGGAGAAAAACTGTATCCATTATTGCAGACAAATGAGAAAAAAGAAAAAGAAAAAAGCCTTTCCACTTTGATGATGAGACATTAAGAATTAATTATATAGGCTGAGTAAGTAGTATGCTTTTGTTCCAAGGTCCAAAATAAACTCATCCTTGCCTAGATTTTACAGCTTGTTCAAGATATACCATGCAATTCTTTTGCAATTAAAATGTACGTTTAATGCATATGGTCCAGCAGCAGCTCATGTGTAGTTTACAAAGTCACACAGCCAGCATTACTCAGCGGCTGAACGATAAAGAATAATTTGATGGTCTTAAACATTGGTCTCTAAAAAGTATGACTCTAATTACTTTGTCTATAAATCCACATTATGTCAAATTTACCAGGCATATGGGGCAAAGACAAAAATTGCTTTTCAAGCAACTAAATAACAGTTTAATATAGTTTTTTTTTTTTAGGTTTTGTTTTCATTTTTTATTATTTATTAATTTGTTTATTCATTCAATTATATTTATGCATATTTATTTATATAATTCGTTTTTTTAATGAAAACACCCAATAAAAGTCGTTCATTGTAATAGTTCATATGCAAAAAAAAAAAATGCAATATTTAGAACCAGAATAATTAGAATACATTAAAATACTCCATTTACGGATCAAAGTGCAGCCCCCCAAAACCAATCTGCACTTATTTATAATAAGTTCAGGTCAAAGTAAGTATGTGGTTTAATTTTTACAAAAATATTCAGACTACGCAGAATGAAAACATTATTTCTCCCATTTATGACAAAAGTTATTTTAAATGTTAAAGTATATGCTTTACTTACATTTATTGTCTTATATATTTAAAATCTCTTTTGTAAATTTGATTTGATACAGACACCAAAATGGGACGTCTCATCTTTGTGTCACAAGTCGGTCAGGCTCATCACTCAGCCAATCACAACTCACCCCCTCACCTGAGTACTAATCATCAGCACCCGTTCACGATTATCTCATCAGCTCACCACCACATATAAGTCCATTGTCCAATCTCGTAGGTTCAAAGTGGAACCCTTCCTATTACAAGCTTCTTGCATTTACTCTCTACTAACCATGCTACTTACCTCTTCAGAATTACTCCTATACCTGCTTTTACAATAAACTTGTCAAACTCTATCCTTCTGCCCCCGAGTCCATGTGTTACACCTGGACACACACAACAAACCGGTTCATGAAACTGTATTTTAAGTCATTTTAATAAAAAATATAGTTTTTTCTTTCTCTCTGAATTAAGCAGTTTTCCTTATCTGCAAATGGGAGGTAACCATAAAACATTATAAAAATTATGCAATTTATTTTTGGTTGAACTGTGTCTTTAATATTGAAAATCCATTTATTTTATCTGCCATTTTCACATGATCAAACCATCCCAGGCAGCTCCCAAACATGACATTGAATGCTTCTAATGCAAATTTATTAGCAGTAGATCACTTTAAATTGGAATCTGTTTCTAGCGTCTGAAAGGAAAGTGTCTGCACTGCACATAAAACAGAAATAACCGCCTGATTTTTTTTTTATCAATTAATTGGATAGACAGCAGTAAAACAGTGCAGGGGTATGTTTTGGTTGGTCTCTCGAGGGACTGGCTGTGTTTTCAGCACAGTGTCGCTGCAGTCACCCGTATTTGACCATCTTCGTCAAGTCTTGTGCTGGTTGAACAGGCGAGAAAGCATTTTAAAAAGCAAGAGGGAAGTGAGGATGCAGTCAGTGCACCAATCTGATTGACGCCTCCATCCAGCCCGGGGTGTTCAAAGGGAATGCATTAGCCTGGCCCTGCTCAGTTTGGGGCATTGCTACATCGAAACCGATAACAGCTCTCTGAATCACTTGCCAAAAGTAAAAAGCACTGCAGAAAAGGCTGCTCATGTGGTGTGATGTTTACAGATGTGACTAGATGCAAATGGCACGATATTAAAGAGAAACCGAGGGCTTAATTCCCGCCGTCTCGAGCTATGGACTCTGTCACATCAGACTGACCTCAATATGTCACAAATCCTTTGATAAAAATATTCCTTTTCCAACATGCCGGTTATTCCCTGGAGATACACTATTTATAGTGACCGTTTTAAAATATACTTTCTCTCTGACGTGTTTTAGCATTGCATCACATTATCATGAAATATTAGTAGAGCTATGTGCAATGTTTGCGTGACTGTTGTTGCAATGTGTGAGAAGACGCTTTGGCCTGTCGAGCACACTTGGTGGTTGGTTCTGAAGTGCAGAGTGTAAGTTTGTCTTCTCAGAGGATAAATCAAGAGTGTTTGACATCAAAGTGCGATCATTTTTTGGGGGCATCTGAATCTCTTTCACTGCCTCGTGAATGTCGCAGAGACACATTCTGTAGGCTATCTGTGAATAAGTTATGCAAATAATGTTAAATCGAATCCCAAAGCAGCACTTTCCTTCTCCCTTACAAAAATAAAAAACAAAACATTCTGTTGATTTAATGGGCTTGCTGTTCTATTTCCAAGTCTTATGTGAAAATATATGTATAAATAAAATGAACAAATTGCCGCTGCTGATAGAATTATGCAAATCAGGTACAAATAAATAAATAAATAAATAATAAAAATAAAATAAAGAAAAAATCTGTACTGAACGCAATTTGCATGTCTTGTTTACCCATCTCGCGGGGCAGTTCTGAGTGTTTGGTTTTGGGGGAAGCAAAAAAGTAGTTTGCCATAATCTTTTATTATTATTATTATACTGAAATCCTATTTAAACGTATTATTATTTATATCTGTGTTTTACTTTTTTTTCCGCATTTCCCAATCATTTCCAATGATCTTTCTTTTTTGACCGAAGACCATGAGTGTGATTTTTTTTTTTTTTTTATGACCACTTAGCTTTTTCGAATCATGCCCTCATTTTTTATTTTTTTTGTGTTCACATACCAAGTGCCATAAAAGTCACCAAGTTTCGTACCATTCTGGTGAAGCTACAATTTAAAAAAAATTCAAAATGTAAAATTCTCCGGTCAGAAATGACCGAAGACCGCACTTATTAGAATTGTAACCCATCATAGTAACAACAGCAGATTCTCACAACAGCACTGTTTCGGCTTGACATCAATTTACACCATTTAGTGTAATATGTAATATCAAAGTTGATAACACAGAGTAGAAAGAAGAAGAAAAAAGAAAAAACAAGATGTATTACAATGTTCTCTTGCCTTCCTTACCATCATATACAAAAACCTCTTCAAGCAGGAGAAGTCATGACCCTGTGCAGGAATCAAAAACAAATGGCACTGTTTCAGATGACAGAGATTTATTTCTTGCATATAGCTGAAATCAGCACAAGCAGTTTGAGGGCACATCAAAGTTTGACTAAAGTTTGGAGTGCATTTTTCTCCTCGCCTATCTGCACAGAACATGTTTTTTTTTTTGTGTACGGCTCATTTGCTCATTAAAGCTATGGCTATATATGCAGAGAAGGAGACAGATCTGACAGGCTTTCTGCTTTGCTTCAGGGTGTGATTGTAATAATTTCAGAGTCCTGACAGGTACAGTATTCAACATGTCGCATACATCCACTTCATGTCTCTTTTAATTGTAGGGGTGACATTTAGTAAATGTGTGCATTTATGTTTGAGAAATGATCGTGAGGTGTTAACGCAGAGGCGGACGCTCATGTATATCACATCATAGATGATGTGCTGTCACTGAAGAGTTCAGTGTCAGAAGAAGTGAAAATAGCAGGGGGTTAAAGTGTTGGTTGTCTGGGGTCTCTTGGGTTAATGGGAGAGAAGCAGGCCGGTGCGAAGCCTGGCGAATGTGCCATACTTCTCCTTCATCTCGCTCCTGAAATGCAAAGAAAATCAGTGAGACGGCGACCTCTGACCTCACCCGAGTGAGGATGTGATTTCTAGTGCAGCACGCTCGGATGGGTGAAGGCATTGGGGAAATGTAACTTGAAGGGGAGGAACTAAAATCCATTTAGTTGTCAAATTGTATATGCCTGTTAACAGAGCTTAGAAAAGCTATAGAATGGGGTCAATGTTTTTTTTTTTTGTGCACAAAATTATACATTTATTGTAAGGTTTAACACATACAATGACTTAAATACATTTTTTACATATTTCTGAATACATTTTTATATTTAAGTGGTGGATAAAGTAAAAAATGTCAAGGTATTACAACAGTCTTAATACTGTAATGAAAAAAAATATATATATAACATATATATAATTTAGTGAGAACATGAACCTCATACATTTTATTTAAAGGCCCAAACTAAGTTAAAATAATGCAATTTGGTGCAGTTGCTGATATTTATATGGCCAGAAAGAAAGATGAAATTCTGATAGCTTGTAATGCCAATCAGTAAGATCTTTATAGCAGACTACTTACATAAAATGCATATAAATTTCAGTTGTCACTCTTTATCTCCCTATAATATGTCTTAGTAATATGATATTTAAATGCTTATGATCAAAGCTCTGTAATACAATGATGACCGAGAGATAAGTACAAATAAATGCTTTTCAAAATCCTGATTAATCGAATTTGATATTTAAATTTTCACATGATTTCTTCTAAAAAAAAATGTTTGTCGCATCCATCTCACAAATAAAGTTTGTGCCCCTTCCTAATTTCTTATTGCAGCAGACACTGAAAAGTTGTTGCATGTGACATATTGCTGAAGTTCTGAAGTTCTGAAGTGTTTGCACCTTAATGTTTTGTAGTAATTAGCAGCCTGGAGTGATGAATTTAAGGAGTTATTCAGTAGAAAGAAGCATCTGTTTAGACTTAATCATATTTGAAATATTGAAGTTATGACAGGTACACAGATTTACAATGAGAGATCAACAACCTTCCTTTTTAAATATATCATCCATGTTTTACTGAAGATTGATTACAATTCACTTAAATGTACTTTTTGTTTAGCAGAAATTTACTGTTGTTTAGCATGTTATGCAAGTCAAATGATCATGTTATTTTATTAAATACTTTATGATTAAAAAAATCAAGAGGCTTCTTGACCTTGACCTTCAATAATAAGAGTCTATTACATTACTTCTTGGGATTAAAAAAAAAAAACTGTCAAAAATTGGTGTGACTGAACCAAACAGACATGCAAATATTTGTGATGTTTGTGCAAAAAGTGAATTTCTACATTTCAAAAGGTCAAAACAAATTCCCATGCAATGCTTTATATTTTATGGCATTTCTGTGGAAGCTACGATAAATTACTGAGAGGTCTGGACTATAATCCCATCTCACTTCTATAAAAGATACAACGGTCTTAAAGAAGAAACTATAAGCATATGTTCTTGGTCATTAGTTCGGCTGTATGCAAGGAACATGAACCACTGGTTTGACTTGCTGTAAGCTAAATGACTGCACCTTGACTGCTGGATTCAGATAAGCGTTCATTATGTGCCACTGCATACATTAAGAACCAGCGTGTAGGAGGACTCATTCAACCTTTGCCTCTGTTCATTCAAGGAAATGTATCAGTACTCAGGCTAACCTTTAGAGAGATGCTTTGTGTTATGCATGATGGAAAATCACAGCGATAGGAGCGAGGGACAAGGTCTTTATTTTTATGTGAGCAATGACCTTTTCATGTTGTTTTGTTTACTTCTCTGACAGAGGGAGAGCATGTGGTTGGAGCTTTCCTTCCTTAGTAAACAAGACTGTAACATTGGAGAGAGGTAGACAGTATGACTAATTCTCTCTTCAGAGGGACACAAAGATGAAGTCTCTGGCGGACCAGCTCAGACTGTGCTGTCGAGCCAACCTTCAAAACTACTGCTGTTTCTCCAGTAATTCACCAGTCTTCTGTCAGCCAGCTTAGAGGTGTTTTCATTACATTAAAAGCATTGTGAATAGATGTCTGACATGGGCTTTTATGAGATGAATCAAACTTCTAACCTGCGGCCTTATCTTCCATACTGCTTGTCATGAAGTTAAAAACTCCTGAATTTAGAAACAAAGTTTTGTGGCTTTTAGTCAATGTCAATGGACTTTAAAGCCTTTTATATCGAGGGCTTCAAACCCAAATTACATTTATTTAATAAATGCTAAAAGCATTTGAGCATAAGAAACTTATTTCAAAAACATTTTAAAAAGTCTTACAGATTCCAAACTTCTGAATTGTGTACTTAAATGTGGGCTTGATATTCTTTAAAAATTGGAATGACATGAGGGTGCCTAAGTAAGTGGTCTGTCGTGACTATCTTTTTAAAATGCAGAGTGTTTCTCTTCCAGGAAAACACACCAACTTTTTGATGACTCATATTGCAGGTGCATGTTATTTGGGGAGGAGGTTTGTCCAATAAAATTTTCCTTTGAATAACAATGTCTCCTCCCTCTAAATTATAAACCACCTGTCTCCAACTAGCAATAGCACGTAGTAAACAATGGCTTTACCAGGCTGCAATATTTAAACAGATCCTTTGGTACAGTATGTCTTGCCCCAACAACTTGTTTCACTCTTTTTGTCTTTTTTCCTCGTCTATCCTCCTATCTCCCTGTCCACATCACAGCATGGGAATGAGACCACCACAGAGTGACAGTCATGTCGAACTGTGCAGGATGAAGACAGATTGGGAGCATCAATCACTATGTCAAACCAGTTTCGCTTCACACCCTCCCTTAAGGCAGACCATGTCGGTCGACAGCTCCAGACTCCAGACCACCATAGCAGTGATTGATTATAAGATCACAGGACTTGTGAAAGTATTGCATGTACAGGTACTTGTGTGTGTGTGTACTTTGCAAAATGCTGTAATTGTGGCTACACGTGGAACTACTGTAGTACTTTCACTATAACAAAATAAAAATAATAAAACAAAAACTCTTGAAAAACTTTCAAGTAAATATTACATTGATTGCATTAATATACCATTAGAGTTGATTTAAAAAGTATTTAAAAAATTGTTGGAGACTGTTAGTAATTGTGATGTCACTTAGGCTGAATGATTTGGAAGTTTTCTGATAGAATTTGTGATTGCAACTTAAAATGTGAGCTTTAGGTAAGCTGTACAGTTGGATATTTTGTGATTTATATACAAATTATTAACTGATTATATCAAGTTTAAAAACAGTGAATACAATACAAGATACAGATGATCAGTATAAAATAACAATACAATGTACACAATGAAAACAAACAATACTGACAGCAGAAAAAATATATAATTCTATATCAGTAAACTTATAATTATTATTGTTTGTATAGGATTAAGTCAATGTCCATTTTATTTATTTAGCACTATTAAAAGACAACCATGGGTTGACCAATGTGCTGAACAACAACAATAAAAACATTTCAATAAGACAACACAAAATTATAGTACAAAACAGTACAGTAGAAAAAAAATCAAAAAGGTACATTTTCAACATAGATTTAAAAACAGATGGTGCAAATTTCAATTCAAAAGGTGCAGATCTAGTACAGAGCATTCCACAGCCTAGGGGCAGCTACCGAGAATGCATGGTAACTCCTGCATTTCAGTCTCAATTTAGGGATGCATAATAATCTTTGGTTGGACTACTGGAAAGACAAGAGGGGCCAGTGTTCAGTCAATAAGTCAGAAAGATAGGCAAGGGCCAGATCGTTTAATGATTTAAACACTAAAAGAATAATTTTGAATGTAACTCAATAGCGCAGGGGTAGCCAGTGTAGAGAACATAATACCGGTGTAATATCCTCCCGTTTTTGGAGCACGTTAAAAGCCTGCAAGTGAGATAGGACTGACTGAATAATCCCTACATACAGCAAATTGCAGTTGTCCAAGCTAGATGTAATAAAAGCATGAATTACTTTTTTTTTTTAATTTCTACTAGATAGAATGGGTTAAACATTCGCTAGTAGTTAAAGCTGAAAGAAACAGGATTTAACCACTGAATTTATATGTTTGTCAAATTTTAGACAACCATCAAAGATAACACCCATATTTTTTACTTTTTGGCTTCACAGATGAGGTTATATCACCTAGGGTAACTTTAGGTGCCTTAAGAGAAGATAATCTGATGGACCTTTTACTCTTATTAAAATTGTAAAACTTAAATACAACCAGGCTTTTACTTCAGACAAGCAAAACATAAGTGCTTCCAAACCATTTGAACTCTGTTTTAAGGGAAGATAGATCTGAGCATTGTCTGCATAGCAATGGAATGACAGACCATGCTTCTTAAAAATTAGAACCCAAAAGGAGCATATATAGAAAAAAAAGAATAGGAGCTAGAATGGAGCCCTGGGGAACACCACATAACAAAGAAGCTACCTCAGAAGAGTGCTCACCAATGCTAACTCTGAAAATTCGATTTGAAAGATAAGAGTTAAACCATTCAAGAGCACTTCCTTTTATGCCTACACAGTGTTTTGAGAAAGCAGGATGGCATGGTCCACAGTGTAAAAAGCAGCACTCAAGTCTGGGAGCACTAGCACAGCAGAGTCACCAGAGTCAACCGTTAATAAAATATCATTTAAAACCTTCAGAAGTGTGATCTCTGTCGAGTGGTGTTTTTTAAAACCTGATTGAAAAACCTCAAAGATCTTATTTTCTTCTAGAAAGTTTTTCAAAGAAGAACTTTGAAATAAAAGACAAATTTTAAATGGTTCTATAGTTAGCTAAAACAGAAGGAACTAAGTTAGTCCACTTAAGCGAGGGATAAACTGTTGGATGATTTAACACATCAGGTACAATACTAGTATCCATACATCAATTTGTGGTCACAAAACAGGGACCCAGAGCGTCAAAAACATGTTTGAAGAAATGTGGTGGAATAGCATCAATAGAGGAGCCAGACGGCTTTAACTGACACACTATTTCTTGAAGATGTATACAAGAAATAGGTTCAAACTGGTTCAACTCAGAAGAACAAACTGAAGAAATAGAATGATCAAAAGCAGGTGGGGATATCCCCAACCGGATATCACTGATCTTATTAAGTCATCACACAGTTTTTGATACTGAGTACTCACAAACATTATTAACAGAGGTGGGTAGAGTACCCAAAAACTTTACTCAAGTAAAAGTAAAAGTAATTCTAGAAATATTTACTCAAGTAAAAGTAAAAGTGCTAGTCTTGAATAGTTACTTGAGTAAGAGTAAAAGAGTATCTGATAAAAAATCTACTCAAGTAGTTAGTTACTAGTTACTTTGGGTCATATATACGGAGCCTATTTTTATTTAGATAAATAGATAAAATGTATGTAATGTATGTGTGTGTGTATAAATGTATATATTTCATCAGCCTTTACTCCAATTTATGTAATTTATTATAAAACCCTGTCTGTTTACTTAAGTAACAAATATAGGTGTCATGCCATAATATATTTTTAATATGACTGACTTTATATTAAATGTGAATTTAACATTGAAAGTTAATGTGATATAAATATTGCTACTAATCTTTCATTGTTCAGAAAGAGAGCAAATAACATTTACATTATCAAAGATCATTTTCACTGAATGTCTAGATTTCAATCACTCTCAGAAACTCCCATTAAAATCACTGAAACTGCTGTTAACACTGAAATCAATATCTTAATTATAGATTCGTACACACATCTGCACTTTGTTGTTTCTGACGAGAGAATTCGCCAGAAAGAGGTCTCCATTCAGTGAGCGAGTGAAGGAAGCGCCGGCATTTCAGCGATGACTCATCGGAACACCTCTGATTGGCCATTGCATTCAAAAGCTCAACAGAATCGTGTGTGATTGGTTATAATGCGCAGCGCTGTAAAAACGCGTCTGTCTCTGGCTCAGCGCCAGCAAGCGATCACAGATCTGAATTTAGCAGCTGATATGACTTGTTGAACGTACTCGCACCGGTGTGATTGTATTAAAATTAATAAAATCTTAATCGGCTATTTTTTTGTCTTTTGGAAGCTGCATTCAACTTGACTCCTCTCTGTTATAAGCCACACACGTACAACAAACTAATGTCACAGTGGTGTCGTGTACTGTAATCGATTGTAGCCCAAGTTATTACCTGTTAAACAGTAGACAGCACACGCGGTGTTCATCTAATAAGGATCTCCATCGCAAGCAAATAATAGCCTTTGTAGATTTGCTTTCAATTCAGTGCAGTTCCATAGCCCCGTTTTCAGCGCTGCTGATGTTATTAAACGTTACAACTCTCTGAGTGAACCGCTTCAGACGCTCAGCGCGTGCGGCAGGGAGCTGAACGACTCATTCAAACTGATTCATGAACCAATTCACTCGTTTGCCAATTGGTTTGATCAAGCCTTTGAACAGAATTGACTCAAAAGAATGAATCATTCGCGAATGGGCATCGCTCATTGCCCAGAGAAAAGTAGACGGCGTGTTTGGAATAAACTGAAGCATTTATAACATTTATTGCTTTAAGATAAAGTAACGAGAGGGGCGTCGGCCACAGTAACGAAGTAAAAGTACAGATTTTTCCCAAAAAATTTACTCAAGTAAGAGTATAAAGTACCCATCTTTAAATATACTCCGAAAAGTATTAGTTACCCCGAAAAATTACTCAAGTAAATGTAACGAAGTAAATGTAACTCGTTACTACCCACCTCTGATTATTAATTATTAACAACAGCCTTAAAAATAGTAAAAAATGTTTTAGGTCTATGGTAATTCTTATCAATGTTTGCCGCAAATTACCTAGATTTAGCTGCTCTCACTTACTTCTGAAATTTTGATGAAGAGTCTCTAAAATTTCAAGGGAAATTTGGAGCTGGTCCTTTTTCCACTTCCGCTCCGCTCTCCTACAGAACTGCCTCAGAGACCATATGTTTCACCAATCCAAGGCTCAGATCTAGATTTAAGTTTAGAGGATGTTACAGGAGCAGCCGAATCTAAAATATATAAAATCTCTAAAATGTGGAGTTAAGCCTGGACAAGAGGTCCTATGCACTCAAGTCACATTGACTGACATCTACTGATTTAATACTGTCACAGAATGCTAATGAAAAGGCTTTGCTGATAGTAGATGTAATTAATCGAGATTTACAGGTACATTGAGTGACTTTAGGAATATTCGAAACCCAAGGAACAGAAAACAAGACACAGGATCAGACAGAGAAAAGCCATATTGATAGCACCAAACTATTTGGTTATACTATTTGATAGCAACAAATTATTTGGCAGTATATCAGAGCAACCAAAAGTGGGAAAATCAGGTCCAGTGTAAACAGCTGCAGCTCAAAACTCTTATAATCAATAGTCATAATTTGGTAGGAAGAAAATTTATCTTTAAAAATAGAAATCAAGCCTCCATGGCAACCAGATTTACGAGGCAAGTTCAAAAACTAAGATTTTGGAGGTAAAAGTTCAGAGAATGGGCAAAGATCCCCAGTAGTAAGCCACAACTCTGTAATGAATATAAAATCCAGCTCCCACGTAAAGAAAAAGTCATTTATAATAATTTATAATCTTTATAGTCTTATTTACTTATTTACCACTGATCTGACATTTAACAATGGCATTCTAAGCCGAGGTGAATTCTCAGACAATACCTCAGACTGAAGGGGTCCGGGGGAAAGCATGAAGATGGTGCAGGATGGTTATAAAACATTAAAGTATAATAACAATAATAATAATAATTATTATTATTTTATTTTACAACTGTAAAATTACAATACTAAAATGTATGTAAACGTCCAAGCTTTTATTTTGTTGGAAAAACCACAGGGGTAAATTAAAGCTTTTCTCCTGTTGGCAACAGGTTTTGAATGCATTTTTATTACCAATCTGGTAAATGTTGTGTTCCCAAATGCACACTGCAAGCATCCCAAACTCAGAGTAGATGCAGATGAGTTTGTATGGAGTATCACTGACTGTGAACTGAGCCTCTCCGAGACACCGTTATCACTAATATATTTATATATTACATATAAATAGTACAAATTAAATAAAAATTTAATTAAATTAAATTAAATTAAATTACATTTAATTTAATTTAATTTAATTTAATAAATAGTATATATGTTCAGATAATGTTTTTATGATTAATTGTTTTTTAAAGCTTGCAGCCTTTGGTCACTGTTTGCTCCAATAGAAAAGAGCAGCTTGGACATATTTCAATATTTCTTCTTTTGAGAAACTTGGAATAAATCATGAAGGAACATGGGGACAAGCTATTCCTTTGACACTGAAAGAGAAGACTTGTGAACACTTTATGGCATAGTGTCAGTCATTTCAACTTGGGCTTCCCATGCATGCGGCTTTTGAGAGCAGAAGTCACAGTTTTAGATATCAAAGAAGTGCAGAAAGTGAAGTGGAGCTAAAAGCGACCGGCTGCACTGAGGGGCTGGCTGAGATCCCACTCAATTATGCAGTCGAGTGAGCCCATCCTCACTCACACATAAGCACAATACACGTCTGAGCTGTTTCATCATCCCCACAGGCCATATTAACTCACATACACACACTCCTGTGTTGGCCTCTGTGCTCTTACACATCTCGACATCTCTGCTTGCTACAGCTCCCGTCGAGTCGCTGCCTCGTATTGAATACACTTGTGCCACATGACTCACTCTCACCCTGATAATATCATCCACTGAGCTCCTCGTCCTCTGCTGGAACGGGTAACTCTGTTTTCTGTTCAGCATGCAAGTGAGAGGAAAACAAAATGAGAAGACCTGAATATATCATTCAGGACTCACCGGTCAATGACAATTTAACACACCCTTTGTGATGAAGTCATGCAGTCAGCCGTCACAGTGCCTAATCATGATCAATCTTGAAGGGATGGACTGGGACTAAAGAAACTGGCCCATCATAACCAGTGTATAATCACTAATTTTATCTGTACTTTAACAGATTATTTTTACTTTTACATCACTAGATTCTATAAAAGAATATCTGATATTACTACATTTCATCAAAACATACCAGTCATTAAAAATTGAAGAAGTCAATGTATGATGGCAGAGTCAGGTTTGCGAATGAGCCTTTTTGATAAACCTGTTGAGCATTCAAAAACTGCACAAACATTTCCCAAAATAAAAGGGTTCATTTATAAATTGGACTGATCTGTTTGCAGCTGTTCTTCACTCACGTCTTAAAAACTCTCAGAATTAGTTCTTTCTGAATCAAAATTATCAAAGAATCAGAGGTAATATCATCAGAGCTAAAGTTTGTAGGGGATCTGAGGCAAAAAGTGACTCATGCCAGATTTTAATATTGTTTGGGAATGAGTCACATTCAGGTAATACTTGACTGTAAGTTGTTTGTTACATAAATCTGCTGTACAAGGGCAAGCTGTTGAGAATTGTGTATTGTGTGTAATGCTAGAATATGTGTTGATTTCTAAGAGTGGAACTGATTCAGAATCAGTCCAGACCACCTTAAGTCCACGCGTTCGGGTCGCCCAAAATAATGTTGTTCTGCTTAAGTGACCTAGATTCATTTTTGAATGATGTTTTTTGCTCCTACCATTTTTTTGCAGCCTACGATATAAACAAAGCTGCAGGACTTTTCTCTTCATGTATTCAGCCTCTGCATTCTCTGCATGCTATGCTCCCATTAACAATCTCATTAATTATAATTTGGTATCTTTTATTTTGGAAATCTAGCACAACAACTATAGGAGTAGAACATTTGTGTAAATTTGAAGTTTACAGAGAAACAACCAAAGTGTGTTTCACTTCATTTTTTGGTTTCAGTGCAGTTCTTTTAAATGTGACTCAAATGTAAAACCAATACATGACCTTTATTTTTATCCCACTTTTTAATTGTTTTTTTATTTTTTTTATTTTACATATATAGGAGTTATCTTATACGTTTAAAGTAAACAATCAATCAATTTTTTATTTATTTATCAGCATTTGTGTGCCATTTTCCATCAATTTCCTATTGGCAGTTATTTTATCTAATTTGAATGCATTCCTATTCACAAAAGGCAAGCTTCATCCCTTTAGTCATCCTTTATTTCTGTACTCATTTAATGTGACATGTTTTTCATTTCTTTGGAGCAGCACTATTTGTGTGTTTGTAGACGTGGTTCAGAGTGGACCCTTTGGGTGTATTTTTTTCAGAGTGGAGAGTTGATGAAGGATATCATATCCTCCTTTAGAGGTTGTACTATCTCAATCCAGTCTTAAAAGATCAATGTGGGTGTGATCTGTGAAACTACCCAAATCACATCTCCCAAAGACTATCAGAGCACGGGCAGAAAGGGAAGTGAGCATTTTTGGCTGGGTCTCCTGGGTTAGACCCTCTTTATGCCTCTGTGTGAAAACTGAACCTTAACTGCAGGAATATGCTTACTCAAATTTGTTTATTACTTGTTATCACTCTCTTCCTTTCTGTTTTCTTATCTTTAAGATATGGACAAGCAAAATATGATTTCTGTCAGTAAGTTCCACTTGTGAGGACAGAGCTTCAATCCACTTGCAGGCGTTATGCATTTTGCACACATTAATATGTGACATATATATGCAGGCGGGCTATGAATCTTTAATGTTTGCCCCTCCTCTGAGCTTGACTTTTGCTACAGCTCAGGGTTGACTGAACATCTGAGGGTCACTGGGTAAAGAAGAAAAAGTGAGAGAGAGTATATTTTGGAAGAAATGAAAGAAAAATTACTTTTTTTTCTCTTCTTCCTGTGTTCTTGAAAACAATGACACCAGAGCAATTTAAACATGTCCTCAGGTCCCAAAAATGCTCGTCTCTCTGGCTGGAAGTGAAAATATGTTATTGATCTGATCTCTGTCAAGGTCAGTTTAGCAGCTCTGCTGTTGTGTTTGGTGCAGTCAGGCATATCTATTTACATAGAACTGGCCGTCAAATCATTTTGACTGAATTAATTGCATCCCGTGCTGATAAATTAATACAGTCACAATTAATTGTGTATATATTTCAGGGTTGAAAAAAATTTAGAACAGAAAAACAGGAAATTTCGGTGTGAGTTTGAATTTAACCGGCCACATCCACAGGTCCAAATCCAAGATGAATTGAGTTAAATTGATGTTGGGGTTGTTTACACAGCACCATTTTGAACAAAGAACTGTAAACTTTTGATGTGTTTTGGCTGTTCATTTACACGACAACAGAGTTTTGGGGACCTAAAAGAGCAAATATTAAAAAAACGTTTCAAATTGCATGTCTTTGAAAATTATAGTGCTATTGTCTCGGTGTAAACTACAAAAACACACAGTTGTGAAAACGGTGACAATATGCTCATGCGTATAACGTTTTCTGTCTTTAGGTATGTGTTCTCTTCTTACGACGTGGCTTCGCCAGCTACTGGCCTGATGTGCATAATACAGCATTCTTAGTTGTTTTTGCCGATTTGTTTGAATGGGGATTTTTTTGACAAAACTGTCATCTGTTTCCATTTTTTGTTCATCATTTAAATGGACCCTTATAAATTAAGTCTTCCTCAACCTTTATTTGAATAAATGTGAAGTGTTTGTTCATATGGCCCATAAAACATTTAAACAAACATTCAGCAAACAAGTAGCAGTGTAATGCCAAAGATTCAAGTTTGTCTTGAAAAACTTTCTATTTCTAATTCAAAAAAATATTCTTATTGTGGGAATTTCTTCAAATTTCATTCTTCTGTTGTAAAATTAAAAATAAAAATTCTGAAATCAATCTCAAATTTATTCTCGAATGGTGCGCAACCTATTTATATCAATATTTAGTGAAAAGTCCTGTGAACAGCAAGTGCTCTGTGTAATGTACAAAGCAGGCCATGATTAAACACTTTTATTATACTTAAATATTCAGTTCTAGTTTAACTCAACATTATCGATCCTAATTTAAAGCCAGTAGTGTTTAAAGTCATCATAAAAAGGCATTTACAAACCAATTTAACTTCAATATGATCTCTCTTCAGTATTTCTTCTAGTTGAAGGATATTCAATGATTATAAATTGAAGCATTTTTCTCTAGTATCATGCATATTCGTGTGTATTTAGTAAAGGGGGTCCATTTATTTCTGTGCTATTGCTTTTTAACTCCCTCCTCTTTCTTATCTTCAGTCTGTTGTGTTTGACAACTTTTACACCTTGTGTCAGGGATCTAGGAAGGAGGACCCGATTGCAGAGAGACAACAAGGGTTTATTGACAAAAGACTGATACAAGAGGGTGGTGAAGTGCACAAGATACCATAACAGGAACACAAACAGCTAGGGAAGGCCACTGGGAAGGCTTCAGGAAACAGCTGGCAGAATACTTTGGCAACAGAGGGGGCAGCAAGACCAGGCTGATAGAGAAGACCACACAAGGCACCGTAGAGCAGAGCTCAGGAACTTGTTGACCACAGACTCTGAGAAAGACCAGTAACTCGAACACAAGACTAGACAGGACAAAGCTCCACAAAAACACAAATTAAACTCAAGACGAAGAAAAATATAAGCCAAATGAACTAATAAAAAGGTTAAGTAGCAAAGTAAATTACCAATTTAACCCTCTGGCCCTCTTCGTTTTTTTACCAAAAATTATTATATTTTAAAATGTAAAAAAAAAAAATCGTAGCTTCAACGGAATGAGATGACCCTTGGTGACTTTTGTCACATTAGCAATATGAACACACACACACACAAAAAAATCATGGACATGATTTGGATATGTTAAAGAGTCAAAAAAAAAAAACCTTCTTTTGACCTTCTTCGTGGTCAAAAATGACAGACATAGGAAATAAATGGGAAATACGATTTATAAAACTCAGTGAATCTTTTGGTGGTACAAACTACAAATTCGCCACTAGTCAGGAAAAAGTGTGCAGCAATCAAGGGGTGACTCTCCAGAATATCAGAAGAGCAAAATAGACACCAGTCAATAAATGGAAAAAAATACAAAAAGGGCTCTCTCTCACACACAAAAACACACATAAATGAACTGCGAAGACTGCAAGAGAGCACACTGTGAGAATATGTGAAATCAATAAATGAAAACAAAAAAACATAACAAAAGGCTTGCTTTCTATCTCTCTCTCTTACACACAAATGAACTGGTAAGACTGCATCAGAATAAAATCAAGTTATTCAAATAAAATCAATAAATCATAAATAAAAAAATCTAAAAGAGATTCTCATTCTCGCTCTCTAACATTTAAGTACATTGAATAAAATATGAATTACAAAATGTTTGTATAGTGTTTTGAATGATCACTTTTCATTCCTTATTTTGTTAGATTTTTTAATTATCAAATACTGAGCACCGGTAACAAAAATGCTTACCATGTGTTCCCTTTTTATCAAGATTTTAATGGTTGACTGTAATCAATTTAGAGCCTGATATTTATCTAACCAAAAATATCTAAACCTTGCCAAAAAGTTATCTTTTAGAATGTCTAGCTATAGATCTATATGCAAAACCTAAAAAAGGGAGAGATGAAGACTAAAAAAAACTATGAGAATCCAAAAGCCTCTGTATATATCTATATAGGGTGTTAATACAAGAGGTTACCCATGTAACACATATGCAGGTCATCGATTCATGGGTTAAATTCAGCCTGGCGCCCGCCTGGCTGGACTTAAATTATTTTACGATACCCGTGCGAGCCTCAAAGGAGAAATGAAAACCCCCAACCAAATTTCTGAACACAAAGGAAACCTTTCGTAGAGGTTCCTTACTTTCATCATTTTATTAATAATATGTATTTTGAATATGTTTTGTGTGTACCATGTTTAATCCTTGTTATGCGAGGATTATAATTTTTCCAGCGTATAAATTGGAATTGTTTCTCAGAAGAATCATTTTAACTTTCTCAAAGAGAGCCATGTTCTGCAACCCCCACACTCCTTGGCAGCTCGTAAAATTTTACGACCACACAGGACTACACAGGACAGGAAACCTAATCCTTACAAAAGAATGGTAAAATGTACTCAAATGTAGTCTTAATGTGTATATTATTGTTTTTGCGGTGCATTAGAGGTTTCCCATATAAATTGGGACTATCTGCAGTGTTATCATGTGTTAATCAAATCTTTAAATGTGTGTAATTCTGCATTTGAATGTAACTTCATGTTTTGATCATTTATATATATTATGTTTAGTATTTTTCTAATCGTCATGCTTTGACAGACCCATTTATCTAGAGCAAAGTAATGAAAAATGTATTTAATCTAGAATTACGAACTTGCTAGAATATCCCTGATGAAATCTGACCAATCTTAAATCATTAGGGGGGTTGTTTCCACAGAGACAAAGGAACTTTTTGCCGCTGCAGATCGCGGACGTTCATTGGCTGTTCACGCGAACACAGGCGGGAACTATCTCAAGCTATAAGAGTCGACCGAACAAGGCCCGCCTCTCTCTTCTTACGCTGACTCCCTTCCCTCCTGCATCGACCCAGGTCGCTCCCGCGAGTCCCTCGGCGTGGCCATGGGCCGCGCTCATATCGCGCGCTCTTCTCTTCTTCTCGTTCTTGGTTCTCGGACACGCTGCTCTCCTGTGCGACCCTCGGACCCTCATTTCGCCGTCCCCCTCAGCACAGGGACTGAGGAAAGGAAAGCCATTTTCATGGCTCCTTTGGAAGCTTTCGTTTTTGTTGTTTGTTTTCTTTTCTTTACTAAGTTTATTCAACTATTCGCCTCCACACACAAGGAAGACGAATTCTGGAACATTGTTTGTTGAACCTTTCAAATACCGCGCGAAGACAGAACAAAGGACCACGTGGCTCCACGCTCACGCCAAGATCCAGCGCAGCTTGCACGCGCGTCACACGGCCTCCGGCACACGCTTGCAGTTTTCAAAAGGACCAGCGCACAAAGCGTCACAAAAAGACCACGCTCACGCACGATGGGCCATGCAAGTATCACTTTTTTCTCGCCCTCTCTATCTCTCTCTCTCTTTTATTTGGATTCCGTTATGTCTTGTAAAGTTGAATTATTAAAAAACCATATATCCATGATTGGCTTGCACTCCACCCCACTCACATTACGAGTCACTGAGAGGTCTGATCTTTAGCTACAAGCTTTAAATTTAGAAACTAAATTTATCATAAGCATAGGATAATGTTTTCATGGCCAGATAATATTTTTCCTTGAATTATAAGGAGTGATAACTTTATTGAAAATTGATAGGTCAATCTGGTTTGCTGGACAAACCACTGTTTGATCTGCAGTAATTTACAGTAAGAGATATCACAATAATTGATATGAAGAATTGAATATTGACATATTAATGAGTAAGTTACAGTGCCCTGTAATTAGTTATTGGTATAGACAATTGAGCTATTTTTCATAATCAATAAAATTAAATGTAACTGTCATCTGAGATATATATCAATCATATTCCTGATTAATTATTCAAATTCCCTATATATCATTTAAGTTAATTACTAAGTAAAACTCATTGTTGTTAAACCCAACATTACACAAGTTTTTACTTTTTAATGCCTCCAGATTGCCCAATTTGCACATCAAAAATGGATTTTAAATGCTTTCACTATTTTAATGTGAACTATTGCATTTATTAAAAAAAAAAAAAAAAAAAACTAAATAAAAGAGATAGAAAAATATAAATTCTTATGGAGAAAATAGCTCATTAAAATTGTATAAATATTGCATAGTATAATAAAATTCCCTAAAAAAACATAAGATATTGAACATTGGTTTTCCTGAAGAAAAAAAAAAGGAACATTTCAATGCTTCGGACACGGACACGGACACGGACACGGACACGGACACGGACACGGATGGTGAGAATGACCACAGACCAGCAAACACAAAAGGGAAAGGTGCACTATAAATAGGGTGGGAAATACATGAGGGACAGGTGAGCACAGTTAGACCAACTAGGCTAACAAGAAGGTGTGGCAAAGAGGAAACAAGGAGGAGGGGCTAAGGAAGCACATGGACAAGGAAAACAAGGCCATGTGCTGAAACAAGACATTGGCAAGAAAGAAAAACACAAGACAAACAATGTCAGTGCAAAACCCTGACACCTTGAACAACCCTAAAGTCTCACATTTTGGTATTTGGTGTCATGCACATAACTTTCAAAGATGACTTTGGGGAAAGGGTAAGGTTCTTTTCCAGTTGGACAGGCATTTGGGAGGAATCAAAATCAGTTTGGATGGAATTCCCCTCTGACAAAAAGATTGTCTTCTATATAATTATCGTTTCCATTCCAGCAAGCTCATAAAACTCCAATCTGAGGTCTCACTCTCTTTCACATGAACCCCCAAAACAGTTCATATACTTTTGCACAGCTGTAGACTGTATTTTAAGGCTTTTTTCCCCCTTTTTTCTCAACGTTTCTTTGCTGTTCCCTCATCCCCACATAACTTTTTAATGTTCCCCCTCTTCTCTTAATGAGCATATATATTTACACAAGAACGAGTTAGCGTGTGCAATTTGTGTTTTCACATAGACCAGAAAAAGGCAGTCTCCAGCACAGAGTTGGGAATATTTTTCCCCCACCTTTTTAATTCCTTCCTTTGCTTGAGTGAGTTATGTGAGAGAAACTTTTGCAAAGAGAATCAACCCACTAGAGAGCGAGTACAGCAGCATCTCTCTGCTTTTTTCATGAGCTTAATGATGAGGGTGTTGCTTTTCTGTTTGTTAGATCTTGTGCCATGATTTGGATGTGCGGAGGAAGAGGAAGAGAGCAGGGAAGTTTGAGGTTGAACAGAGCGAGCAGTGTGATGGAACATAATTAATGAAAGAGGATGATGGAGGTGTGACTTTCCATAAATATGGAAATAGGACAAATAGGACAAAAAGTTTCCAAACAAAAAGCTTGTAAAAGCTTTCCAACAAATGGTTAGTGAAATAAATATGGCACAAGAGCTTTAACTTTCTATTAATTTTCTGTGGTCTATTAAACACACACACATATCTATATACTGCAAACGCGTCCTGTGTGAAAGCACAATGAGTATGAGTCCGTGCTGCTTCTGCACCACATACGAAACGCACACGGACTGCATACGCACTGCAGACGGAGTATGTGAGAAACAGGCGTGCGTCTTGTCGAGGTTTCCATTGGGAAGCTTCTTAAAAAAAAAAAATTCCCTGAAGCAAACCCAGCAGCATTTTAGCTGCATCCATGTAAGGCATCATGTTTGATGTGGTAATTTCACAGTAGGCATACACACAGGTTTAAAGACTCGTTCTCGCCCCCTACAGATTCGGCTAGTTATATATCTGCACTATAATATTACATGGTGAATGTCATCATAGCTTGTGTAGTATAGACCCAGCTCCAAACCCAATTTTGAGAATAGATTAATGGCGATATTTTTTTTTATCGCCCAATAAGAGTCTCCTGTTTACGCTGATAACGGGAGATATATATTGGGTAACTGTGTTGAAAATTTAACCTAAAATGAACCATGTAGTTTAGAATATGTTTTTTTACTATTGGTAACGGTTCAATTATTCAGCATTATTTCTACAATTTACATAATATTTGAGAAAATTAAATCATGATTTAGAAAGAGTCTAAATCATGGTGCTTGCTTTGTGATGATGAATGCAATACAATGATGAATCCTAACATGGGACACAAGATTATGTGTATGTGACGAGTGGGGCGGGGCCGAGAGTCGTGGGAACGGACGAGGCCAGTGGAGTGATTGGAGATGAGCGATACCTGCTCGACTCACCAGTCTCGAATCCCACGGAGAAGATGGAAGGATATAAAACCGGAGCGACGACAGTGAAGGACGAGAGAGGAACAGGCCTGGGCTTCATTTTATGTTTTGGTTTTTATTTGTGTGCATCAGTCATCCGTGAGGGGCTGATACGCTGTTTTGTGTTTATTTTGATTATTAAAGGGGGGGTTAAATGCTATTTCATGCATACTGAATTTTTTACACTGTTAAAGAGTTGGATTCCCATGCTAAACATGGACAAAGTTTCAAAAATTAAGTTGTACGTTTGAAGGAGTATTTTTGTTCCAAAAATACTCCTTCCGGTTTGTCACAAGTTTCGGAAAGTTTTTTTTCGAGTATGGGTCTGTGTGACGTTAGATGGAGCGGAATTTCCTTATATGGGTCCTAAGGGCAATTCTCCCGGAAGAGCGCACGCTCCCGTATAGCAGAGCACTGAGAGCAGATACATTCACTGATCAGAGCGAGAGTGAAATGTCTCAAAAGAAGTGTGTTTTTGGTTGCCAGGGCAAGACAACCCTGCACAGATTACCCCAAAAAAACAGCATTAAGGGACCAGTGGATGGAGTTTATTTTTACAGAGCATCAACGGAGCTGTGCAAGTGTTTTTGTTTGTTCCCTGCATTTCGAAGATGCTTGTTTTACAAACAAGGCCCAGTTTGACTCCGGATTTGCATATCATTTATTTCTTAAGGATAATGCAGTCCCAACGAAAAAGGGTCACGATCGTGTGTTGGAACCGCAGGCGGTGAGTAAAACTGCTTCAAATATCTCTGTGTTGTTAACTTAGCTATCGGCGCGTAAGCACATCAAGTAAACAACATGCGACGTTGGCATAAAACTGCACTTTCCGAATGTACACCTTAAAAAAAAAAAAAAAAAAAAAAAAAGACGACATAAAGTGGAACTTAGTCATTTTCCAAAACCGCTAAGCAAATATATACAGTTTCAATACATACTACATAGAGACGTCCTGCTGTAGTCGTTGATGATGTTGCTCTTGTTCAATTTCAGCCTTGGGATCTGATTCTGGATCATAAATATAGGGCTGAATCTGACTGTTCGCCATGGTTTGTTTTGGATGTTGGTTTTTTCCTCACGGTAATGTCACAGTTTCTAGCGCTCTCAACGCAAAAGCCTACTCGCGCTTGTGATTCTTTAGCTCCGCCCACACGTCACGCCTCCAGCCACTCGTGTTTTTCCGGGAAAAAATGGTACAGACTGTCTTTCTCTTATAAATATAATAAAACTAAAGACTTTTTGGAGTTATGAAGGATGCAGTACTACTCTATAGGTACTCAAGATTAACAGGATATTGAGTGAAAACGAGCATTTCACCCCCCCCCCCCCCTAAAAATCTTGTTTTGATTGTCCGCTGGTTCCCGCCTCCTTCTTCTGGATGAATATGAAGGTTTTATTCGTTACAGTGTAATATGTAGGAAACTGCTAAAAATTGTTCTTGGAAATAAAAAAAGAGTTAATAATTAAAACATTTTATATATACATATTCAATAAATACCAGTTGAATAGACTGCACATATATATCTAACAGTTCTTACAACAAATAAAGTAAGTTGTGCCTCTAATTCTGTAAACATAGAGGGAGTCCTAAAGTGTAGCGTATTTGTAAAATGTGTTAGGTATATACATGCAGATGATGGAGAGTTATGATAAAAAGGAAAAGATGATTGCAAAACACTCAGCTCTTGTTTTCTTTGAAGCTACAAGTGCTCTTTGATGCTTTTCTCAGACCTGAGTGTTACTTCTTAACAGTCTAGTTGAAAAAATCAACACAAATTGCTTAAGTAGTCCTTATTTGCTCAGGCTTCCAGATGCAACTAAGAGTTTAATAGATTAACGCTGTTTAAAATAGAGAAAGATTTTAGGAGTGCTGATGGGGTCATATGATGATAACTTTTATTCTCGCTGTAGTATATTCTTGCTGCCGCCATGTAGTAGACACGATATGTGTTTCATTGCGAAAGCCAAACTACTTTGTTTGGCCTTCTAGGACACAACTAGAAATCAGTGGTTCATTTTTATTTACAACACTGTTCCAGAACTATAAACACCAAATATTTTTTTTGCAGCTCATTTTATGAAGGGACTTTTGTGAAACATGATAACATTTCTGTCACACACTTGAGGTATTCGGCCAATCACAAAGTGCTAGATAGCTGGCCAATCAAAGCACACCGCGTTATTGTATTACAGTACAATACACAAGCCATTAAAAGAATGATTGCAGGTTCAAGTTTTCGGTTTTAATTACTTGATCGTCTGATTGCCTTGACCCCAGTCTCAGTCCATTCCTTGTGAAGTTCACTGAAATTTTCTTGAATGATTTTTGCTTGACAATCCTCATAAAGCTGTGGATACATGCTTGGATACAGCACTCTGTGAACAGCCAGCTTCTTTGGCAATTAATGTTTGTGAAGGGTGTCAATGATTGTCCTCTGGACAACTGTCAGATCAGCAGTCTTCCCCATGATTGTGTAGCTTAGTGAACCAAACTGAGAGAACATTTTGAAGGCCCAGAAAACTTTGGTAGGTGTTTTGAGTTGATTAGCTGGTTAACAGTAAGCCACCATATTCTAATTTGTTGAGATCGTGAATTGGTGGGTTTTTGTTAAATGTGAGCCAGAATCATCACAATTAAAAGAACCAAAGACTTAAACTGCTTCAGTCTGTGTGCATTTATTAAATACACGTTTCAAAACTTGAGTTTAATTATTGAAATAAATGAACTTTTCCATGTTATTCTAATTTATGGAGCTGCACCTGTATAAATCCTGAGGTGTGACCATCATGACTGTGAACTGCGAAGAACAATGTGGATGTAAATACCATTTAATTATAAACTATCATTAATCAATTCTATTAAAATGACTGGTCATGAGTGTAGTATCCATGGGGAAAAGATTTATCAACAATTATTATAATCTATAAAAGGATCTTCAAAATGCAACTAATCAGGATCATGATATTTAAAGATAGTTTTACCTCCTAGTATTAATTCATATTTTTGTGGAACTGCTTCCAAGTACATTCATTAGGTTCTGCAGTGTGACACATTTCACATAATAGAGGAGTTTTTTTTTTTTTTTTTTTTTTTTTTAGTTAATAAGCATAAAGATTATTTATTTGTGTGGATGTTAGCATATGTGAGTCTTAACTGCTGTGAACAAGCTGGTAAAGTAGCTTAATAGTGTTTTAACTCAGCATTTTTATTTTCTTTTTGACAGATTTTGTATTATAATGATTATAACTGCAGTTTTATGACCTTATAATAATTAAGAGACTCTACTTGTACCTTTTAAAATAAATTTGTCATGCCACAGGACCATTTGGTGCTGGTTTCAGGAATGTACAAATTAGCACCCTTCTTGTTTCGATATCCAAAACATGAAGACCTTGCCATCTCTGTAGAAATGTCTGCCATGTGGTGCCAGGGCCATTATTACCCTCTCAATCACACTTTTTCATTTGTACAGGAACACATGCCTCATTTACCATGTTCTCCAGTCTTGGGCCTTTCTAGTTAAATTATGCAGATAATGGCGGTCCATTGGTGTCCAGGCCTGCTGTGGGGGCATATGGCCTCCTCTGAGAGCTACAGACAGGAACTATGACACCCTTCACCATATGTGCAGCATCTCTGGCTCTTGACTTCGCTCACACAGGAACTCTCCACTGTCACTTGCTTTTGGACCTCTTCCCTATGTCTGACTGTCAATGCCAGTCACTGTCAGTGTCTGTACACCTTTCTGAGCTGCTCTCTATTCTCTGAACTTTGGGTGGCTGACCTTCTGCCTGCAAGCTGTTCACGTTCCCCTTATACTCTCCCTGCTTTGCTCCGGCTGCCATTTTGGAGTTGTTTTCTTTCAGCCCCCCTTTCTTTCTGGTGGCATGAAGTATTTGGGGTAACTCAGACAGCCTGGATGCGTGCCCAATATTGCAGGGACATCTGGGCACTTTTGGCTGCCAAGACTATGTCGAGTCTCCCTGGTCCTTGCTATTGGGGTCACATTTCTAAAGACTGATGAGCAACCTAGGGTGTGGAGCTGCTATTTCGAGATGTTGAGTGAACGTGGAGAGCTTTTTCTCTGACTTCAGAAACGGTCTTCTGAGGGTGGCTTGTGCTTCTTGGCACAACTGAACAAAAAGGGATTTTTTTATTTTTTGCAAGCTCAATTTTCAGTTGAGTCTTTCTTTTGTGTGCAGATGATATTCTCAGTATAAACCAGCTCACCTCGACTGCTTGTCATCCTGGCCGGCTGAAGGAAATGATGAAAATAGATGATGTAATGGTGTGTAAGGAGGCAAAGCACGATCATTTCAGTAGCGCATTTTCTCATTAAAATATCAGAACCATCAACCTCTTCTCTGATCAAATCACAATTTATCTGGTCAAAATTAATGACCTGAGAGAAAGAGATGCTTTGATATTTGGATTTCCCCCCCCAAAATATAAATGTTTACAAATTTGTCCTCCTATGTCTTAGCTTAAAGTTGACATGAAATGGAAGTCTATTTTCTAAAAACGTATAGATGTTATTGTGAATGATTCATACATTTTTTTCATACACTGAAAAACAACTAGTGTAGAAACAATTTTCACTCAGATATTGATGGGAAATTTAAGAATTAAAGCAATTTCTGAAAAACATTATTGAAAAGTGGATTGTACTTTTACACAGGGCTCAGTACACAAGATGGACATTAGCAGAATGATTGGCTTATAGAAAGAGAGAGATGACAGAGAAAATACAAAAGAAGAAAGAGCCAGTTCAGTTTCAAACTGAAAAATCAGTTATATTAGCCTCAAACTCAATATTGGATGTGTCTGGTGTGCCGCTTCATGCTTCATCTCGCCCAGTGTAAATTCCAGTCTCTGCTAACATTCACACAACAAATTCATTTTCTTACAGAGTGACAACCATCACAGAGCAAAGAGGACACAGACAACATGCTGACAGACAAGACAGAGCACAATAGGAAACAAAGTCTCAAAATTAAAATTCTGTTAGTTTTATTAAGAATTACAAAAGATAAATATAGTTTTGAAGCTCTTTAGTAGCATGACGGTTCATGTATGCTCCCGCTTTACCTCAGTTCAAGCTAAGCAGGAGTGCATTCTAATTAGTATAAAATAAACATGAATGAGCATCTAAGGGCATGTTGAAAGGTACACTACAGATTACTGAATGATTAGTTTCAAGTCAAGTCAAGTCAAAATGTATTTATATAGCACAATTTATACAGACAAGCTGACCAATGTGCTTTACAAAACAATAAAATATCACACGACAAACAGAGCCATAAAAAAAAAAAAAAAAGTTCCGTTTTATTTTCATTTAATTTTAGGAAATTTGCAGACATCCACTTCTTTATTTCGTCTAGGCAAGCCAACAGGTGCTCAAATGAGTTTTTTCCTGACCGTTTAATAGGGACATAAATCTGAATGTCATCTGCATAGCAGTGAAACGACACATCATATTTTTAAAATATGGATCACAGAGGGAGCATATATAGGGAAAAGAGTGTAGGGGCCAGGATTGAGCCCTGAGGGACCCCCCATCGAAGGTGAGCAACAGAGGACATAAAGGAGCCAAAACGGACAGAGAATCTTCGATCGCTTAAATATGTACTAAACCAATTTAATACTGTTCCTTTCAGCCCCACATCATATTCGAGTCTCGACAAAAGAATATCACGGTCCACCATATCAAAAGCAGAGCTAAGATCTAAAAGCATTAAAATTAGAGAATCTCTCTAGTGTCTGTCAATGTTTCCACCGCGGAAAGAAAGCAGCTTGAAAACAACTGTCACATAACCTCAGGAAATTCATTCATTGTCCATAAACTACTAAAAAGGAGAATTTAGCAAAAATTACATTTGTTATATTTTTACTCTATATAATAATAATAATAATATGTATTATTATTTCCTATATAATTATTTTTTTATTATAATTAATAAAAATATATAGGCTAGTTATAATGTTAAAATTGTCTAATATGAACTTGATCTTTTCCTCCAACAACTGGTAAATCAGATGTCAATAATAATTTTGAGAAATAAGTTTTAATAGACTAACATTTGAAGTTATGGTAGGAATGTATAGCTAAAGTTGGGTAGCCTAATGTGAAGTAATCAGCAATCATAGGATTTATTCATTCATGGACTATTCAGGGTCTGTGGATCCCCTGATTTAGCCTTGGCCACCCCCTGGCCACCCCATGTATAAATCTCAAGCTCCACCGGTGGGCAAGAGGTAGGTCCCACATTAAAACATCGGAGAAGCTTTTCAGCACTGGAGAGCCCTTAAATAGTGGGAAAGACTCAAAATGGACATATCATTTGCTTTATTTCTTCTCAGTATGTGAGTAATGGTATTTATGCTGCTTTTCACAGAACTAAGACATGCTTTGCTTGAATACTTGTGTGTCATCTTCACTTGTTTGTTCATTTGCATTATTATTTTCCTTCACTTTAGCTATGATAATTTCCATGTCTTATAAGCCTGGAAACTCTAAACATTCTCCACCATCTGTTTCAAGCATCAGCTCCCAAAGTAAACATGCTACTGAATATAGGTAAGAAAAAAGCAATTTCTTGGAACTCTGCTCCTTTGTGATAGACCAAAGGGAAACATGCTTAATAACAGCCAATATTTTGTTTTTAATAACAGTTTCAATTAAATTACTCCATCATTAGGGATTTCGGGGGTCATTTATGATGTAATTTCCTGTTTTGTTTTTTGTTTACTACATGTTAGTTGGACCACGACTTTGATTTTGCAAACAAAACATTTTTAGATATTAATAAAGGGGCAGCAGCACTACACTTTTGGTTCCATTGAGTTCCATTCATATCCATATAAATGTGGGAGACAGGAAATGCAAGCTCATGGGAATTTCACTGCAAATTGGTATACTTTTTTTTTTGTTTGTTTGTTGTTGTTTTTTTTGTATCGGGAAGTTGTATCACGCCAACATTTATGACATTAGGGCCCCTCGACAATCATTGACATGGTCAACATTTATGTATGTGAGATGTAAACAGACTGTTAGAATGAGTCAAGAATGAGTCAAAGTGAGTGATATGCATTGACTTGATGAGTGAATAGAGAAAGACACTGGATGGATCCATATTTAATGTTCCAGAGCTGCTCCCGGCAGTAAGGTGAGTGATTTGGTATTCTTATCATGAGAGTGTTTTTCTGTGGCCTGGTATTATAATGACAGATCAGAGCAAAGGGGCACAAAAGGTCAGAGTCAGTACAAGCTCAATTTGGAGTACTGTCTTCATTCCACTCCTAATTAAATGTCAGCATCACGGCCAGGAGGAGACAAAGCGTGGAGAAAACCTGGATCTAAATGTCACTCTTGCACAGGCCCGTTTTCTCCACTGACGGCCTGAGCAACTGTGGCGACAGAGTAACCCTGAACGCTGAGGTGACAGCGTCTGTCTGGCTGACTGAGAGATTAGCCACAGAGCAAAAAGTCTTACTGCAGCCTGGTACTGTGTATATATTTCCCTACTCTCCTTATTTAGCCTAACGAGGCAAGTTGCTTATTTTGGGCTTGTTTTGTTAGATCATGTTGCTGAAGTGGTTTTGGCAGCTCTAGTTCTGCAGTGTCTGCATTCTTCTATTGAATGTGGATGGAATGTGATCAAATATATGATATACATAGCAGCCTTAAACTTTAGCTGATTTTATCATGTGCCATTTTAACACAATCTTATGGCAATTCATAACTATTTTAAGATTTGGCGAATTGGTTTCTAAATCATATGAATTTGTACAATCTGACTCATACATCAGTGACAGTTAGGTAAAGGGGTGGACCATTATGCTTGCATCTATTTTTTTTTTTCTAAAAAGTGTATGTTTTATGTACAAATCACATTGTTTGAATAAATTTTTTTGATGGATGGATGCACTTTTTTTTTTTTTTTTTTTGCATCAAAATCTCAACCCCCATTCACTGCCATTATAAAGCTTGGAAGAGCCAGGACATTTTTAAATATAACTCTGATATTATTTGTCTGAAAGAAGAAAATCATAACACCTACAGTATGATTGCTTGAGAGTGTGTAAATAATGGGGTAAGTTTAATTTTTGGATGAACTTTTGTTCAGTTCCCTTCTGAAATTATTGTAGTCTTCTCTCAGACAATAATTGGAAGAGCAGAAAACTTAAGCCTCCTTAAGTCTTACCTTGAGTCTCAAGTGCTCTCTCCATCTCATAACTGTCTTTTGGCCATATTACATATTAAAGAATTTTCTTCCTGTGGGTCATAACTGAAGCGAGTGAACTTTAGTCATTGAATAGCCAGTATTTAGCCTGCCCCCATTCTACTGCATGAAAATCTTTTCATGAAAAAGGATGTGCAAATACTAAAGCTGAATAAACATGCCATGAATTACGAATAGTTATCATTTTGTAGTTTAGCTTCATCTTCTGTCTAACTTTGAACACTGTTAGAATATCGATCATGGGTAACATCAGTTAGTTAGTAGTAGCAGGTTGAACTAATGACTTGTGTCATTTTTAATTCAGATATCTGTCTCATCAACCATGTTATCTGAGACTTTTTCTATTTTTCCCTGAGACATACACAAATCATCTGCTTTTGAATGGAGGACCCTCATGAATAATTCTTGTTGTCCCACTTTTTCCACCGTTAGCTTGATATAGTGCTGGAGCTCAATAGCAGACGGTGCTTGACAGGTCCTCCAGGTGTGGGAGTTTGCTTTTGAAATAGACTTCACTTTTTATTTTAAGGGAATGTGCTGGGTTTAAAATAACACTGTGCTGGTAAGAGAGTGTGGGAGTGTCTCTCTCAGTGTGCTCTCTCTTTCTATGCATGTGTTTGCGTGTGCGAGTGCAGTGTGTTTTGGGAATTATCACCACACCTCAATCTCAGGGGTCATATGGATGGATGTGTTTGCTATCCACAGCTGGTCCATTACTGAAACAGAGCAAGCAGGAGAGAAGGAGTCTGGTGGACCTGCAGTAGGATGTAGGTTACATTTACATGAATTACAGATGTGTTCCCACCTCCTGTGCAGCCCCTCTACCCCCCAGAGACCTAAGGAGTAAAAATCAAAAAGGATGTTTGTGTGGTTTGAATTTGCTTTATTAATGGAATGGCTTAAAGGGGCCTCACATCTGCAGCATTTTATAATCTTACATAAATAAAAAGACAATAATTTAGTTGAATGGTTTGCGTGGCTTTTTTATTTCCCTCCCGCTGACCCTCAGAAATTAGAAATGATATTATATAAAGTATATTAAATAAATGAAATATATAAAATTACAACTTTCGGTGACATTCTAGGTGGATAAAACTATGAATGAAAAATCAAAGTATAATAATGATACATTGTATGATAAGACCTCTTTAAGGTTTCTTTGGATTTCTTTGTTTTAAGCGTCCACTAAATTATGTTTCTTTGAATGTGAAATGAGAAACGACAACAGTCACTGATTTATAATAACAATAACTTTTACTTAATCATTTTTTTGGGCAACTTCAGTTTTAATAAATGGACTAAGTAGGGAACATTGAATTGTGAACATTAATCTCTTTTATTTCAGAAGAGCTGATCTAACCTCCTTGAACAGCACCCAACTATTCAAGAAATGACACATTGTTAAAGATATAACAGAAAATGGAAGAATGCTCGGATTAGTTTCTCTCTCGAACTTCAGCAGGATTGAGTGCATCTTAATGTGACAGACTCAGGAAATCTTTTGATCACTGGCAAGCAGCTTCTATTTATGTAATAGTCGCCTTTGGAATGACTATATTCTTTCATTGTTCTGTTTGGAGTAAACTATAAACAGTGAAGGTGCTATGCTAAAAATAGGACCAAACATTCAGACTTATTCATGGTCTGTGTCATTTAAATTATTAAAACTCATGTTAAGTATTCACACATAGTATGCAATGTAATCTCAGAGATTCATGTCATATCTAAGTTTCCACCATGAATATTTCAGCCGTGGAGAACAGAGGAAATTTATCTCGGATCTATTATTAGAGTAACAAGATTACTTTGGTATGTGATGAAATCAATCATATTACCATGATTTCAAAACCCACAGTCTATTATAAACCTTAATAACAGTGAAAGATGAACTTAATCAAAATACACAGGGCTTTATCTTAAGCACTGTTCAGATGCAATGTGTTTTCTAAATAACATTTAAGTTAAAGATACTACAGGGTAAACCAGCATTGGGATGTTATGTTACAAAGCGGTGCAGCAAAAAATAAAAAAAATAAAAAAATAAGTAGCTTAAGTTACATTGTTCAATGAACGCTAAAATAAATTAGGAAAATCACTGTGAAAAGAACATAATATACTGCAATCACAAACATTATTATTTGGATGAGATTAGATTTCTCAGAGGACCCTCGAGTTAGCTGAAAAACAGTAGGTAATTTCCTCTGCAATTCCAAGTTGTGCAAGGGAAAAACACAAATTTACCAGATCTCCTCAAGGACAACTAGTCCCATCCAAATAGGGCTATGGATTTAAATCATCCAGGGTTTTCTTGTCCTTGAAAAATACCAATTCCATGAGTGTCATGATTCTGCCCTCGTGTCCTTGATTTTTCCTAGTCTTGAGGCAGGATCATGACAGACCCGTGTTTTGTGTACAAGCGCATGGCCTTGTCTTTGGGCCATGTGCTTGTGTTGTCTCGTTCCCTTGCCCCGCCCCCCTTGTTAACCTAGTCGTGTCTTGATTGTCCCATCTGTGCCACCTGTCGTGTCTTGATTGTTCCCCCTATTTAGATCTCCTAGTGTGCTCTGTCTTGCGTCGGTTCATTGTGTTCCTCACCTGTGATTGAGATTTGTTCCCTAAGAATTGTGATTGTGGTTCGTGATAATACCCTGGTAACCCCTTTAAGATACTGTGTCCTGTATACCGTGAGTGTTTATTTGTAGTCAGTGTTCTCTAGTTTTGAGTCTTTGTTTATCTTACCTTATCAGTCCTGTTTAGTTATTTTTGTATCTGCCCTAGTCCTTGTTTTCCCCCTCGTGGGTTTTTGTTTTTCCCCTTTTTGTAAATAAACCTGTTTGTGTTGTAAATCCTGTCTGCACCTGAGTTCCTCCCTTGCAAACCCTGACAGAATGAACCGACCTCGAAGGAACTCAGCAGACAGGAGGCAATGCTGGATGGCATCAGCCAGCCAGCGAGATTGTTTTGAGGGCTCTCGCCTTGTGGTGTTCCGGGGGACCAGGGGAGGTCGTTCCGGAGCGAGCGGGCGAGAGGAGGAGCCCCAGAGGTCCCCTCCACCTACCCAGCTGCCAACGATCCCTGAGGGTCGTGTCCTGGCCGTGGCAACCCTGGGGGATCAGGCAAGCCCCTCCCAGAGTCCTGTGGTGCCCTCCACAGCCAGCAGTCTCCCCATGAAACGAGGGAGACGGTTTTCATGGGAGTCAACTTCTGAGTCTTCGGCGTCCGAGACTGCCCTGCCCGAGACCAAACTCCCCCAACCCGCCTCTGACCCAGCTGTGGCCTCTGCACCGCGCCCAAGGAGGAAGAGGAGGAAGAGGGGGCCTGCCGGTCCTGTGACCCTGTCTCCTCCCGTGCCAGCAGCGGAGAGCGCTGGCGTGCCCGACCCAGCAGCGGTGAGCGTGCCCGAGCCAGCAGCGGAGAGCGCTGGCGTGCCCGTGCCAGCAGCGGTGGGCATGCCCGTGCCAGCAGCGGTGGGCGTGCCCGTGCCAGCAGCGGTGGGCGTGCCCGTGCCAGCAGCGGTGGGCGTGCCCGTGCCAGCAGCGGTGGGCGTGCCCGTGCCAGCAGCGGTGGGCGTGCCCGTGCCAGCAGCGGAGAGCGTGCCCGTGCCAGCAGCGGAGAGAGCTGGCGTGCCCGTGCCAGCAGCGGAGAGAGCTGGCGTGCCCGAGCCAGCAGCGGTGAGCGCTGGCGTGCCCGAGCCAGCAGCGGTGAGCGTGTCCGAGCCAGCAGCGGTGAGCGCTGGCGTGCCCGAGCCGGCAAAGAAGAGGGCAGTATGCAAGTCGGCAGTCGTGAGAGCGCAGGAGAGTGCCGCGGCCGACTCTGCAGCAAAGACTTTAGTACAGTGTGTCTCATCTCGTAAGGAGATGCCAATTGTCTTAGCGGCTAAAGCCTTTTCAGAGTATTTGTCTAGTCTTGTCCGGATCCTAGAAGTCCCCGTCAGTCCTGTCTTGTCCCCAGACCCTGTCCCTAGTAGTCCCGAGTGTCCAGCCGTTGTCTCCCCGTGTCCTGTTGTCCCCCCGAGCCCAGTAGATGTTGTCCCCCCGTGTCCTGCTGATGTAGTCATGTATCCTGTTGATGTGGCCCCGTGTCCTGTTGATGTGGCCCCGTGTCCCGCTGATGTAGTCATGTGTCCCGTTGATGTGGCCCCGTGTCCCGTTAATGTCCCCCCGTGTCCTGTGGTCCCCCCGTGTCCAGTAGATGTTGTCCCCCCGTGTCCAGTAGATGTTGTCCCCCCGTGTCCAGTAGATGTCGTCTCCCCGCGTCCCGTAAGTCTTGCCCCGCGTCCCGTAAGTGTTGCCCCGCGTCCCTTGTCTGCTCCTGTCATGTCCCCTGTCAGTTGTCCCGAGACCCCTCCCCGCCCCTCACCACCCAGACCTGCCCGTACCCCCCGTCGTCAGCCTTCGTCCTGTCCTCCTAAGATTCCTACCCCTCCCACCCGCCCTGGTCTGTCCCCCATGAACTTTGTGGTCCCGCCCCCTCCCCTTCCCTGTTTGTTTTTTTTTATTTGTCACCCCAACCCTGCCGTTGTGTATTCATGTTTGCCCTTGTTGTTGTTCGTCATGTCTTGTTGGTTTGTGTCTGTGTCCCAGTCTGTCATGTCAGTCGTGTCCCGTGTTTGATGTTCCCTTGAGGAGCGTCTGGAAGCCGCTCCTTAAGGGAGGGGTTCTGTCATGATTCTGCCTCGTGTCCTTGATTTTTCCTAGTCTTGAGGCAGGATCATGACAGACCCGTGTTTTGTGTACAAGCGCATGGCCTTGTCTTTGGGCCATGTGCTTGTGTTGTCTCGTTCCCTTGCCCCGCCCCCCTTGTTAACCTAGTCGTGTCTTGATTGTCCCATCTGTGCCACCTGTCGTGTCTTGATTGTTCCCCCTATTTAGATCTCCTAGTGTGCTCTGTCTTGCGTCGGTTCATTGTGTTCCTCACCTGTGATTGAGATTTGTTCCCTAAGAATTGTGATTGTGGTTCGTGATAATACCCTGGTAACCCCTTTAAGATACTGTGTCCTGTATACCGTGAGTGTTTATTTGTAGTCAGTGTTCTCTAGTTTTGAGTCTTTGTTTATCTTACCTTATCAGTCCTGTTTAGTTATTTTTGTATCTGCCCTAGTCCTTGTTTTCCCCCTCGTGGGTTTTTGTTTTTCCCCTTTTTGTAAATAAACCTGTTTGTGTTGTAAATCCTGTCTGCACCTGAGTTCCTCCCTTGCAAACCCTGACAATGAGGTGTTGTTTATTGGAACCTGTCTCTTATGTTGTAATAAGAACTGTTGATCACTGTATGTTACCATGAAGCTGGGCACCAGTGTCACTTGTATGCTGCACAACGGCACTTTGCTTGACTGTGTCGGTCGTGAGTCATTCACTTTCTGGATGAATGTGGACCCGTGCTCATTGCTTAAATCACAGCATTTCTCACCATGCTGCTGGTAAGATAATTGTGCTTTTCCCCATTTTCTTTGCATTTCACAGTCTCTGTTCAGACCAGTGACATTTGTTGCCAGCTACCTCCACTATTCTCTTTTTCTCTAATGATGGGTTGTGTTAATGTGTGTTTGTGTGGGTATGGTAAGAGATGCGCTGTCAAAAAGACCTGTCCACCCTCTAGCCAGTTGTTACAGGATATGTGATAAAGAAATACTTTACACGTTGTCCTTTTCCTTCGTGCTCTCTCGCCATCGCTTTGCCAAATCTGCACACAGACATACACACACACACAATCCACACCTACTCTGAAACAAATGCTTCTGCTGAGGCATTGCTGTTGGTATGTTTATCTATGATTTCTTGATGGGAAGTCAGACTGTCTTTTCCTCTTTCTTAGTCCAGCCCCTTTCTGATTAATGAGGACGCTGGCCAATATGGCTGTGAGTGCACTTCCCGACATTGATTGACAGTGTTGTGAGCTCTTTCGGAAACCAAGGAGCACCTTATTAAGCTGACTGATTACCAAGAACTTTCTCCAGATTATTGTGGCCTCTCTTGAGGTTGAGCTCATATACGTAACTGTCTGGACCCCAGGGCAATGAGGATTGACCACATTTGTGCTCCGAGTTTAGTGCAATTTATTGTCATCTGCATGTGAATCATAAATATAAATGTAAAATTGGTATCCGATCTTCAATTTGACCAGAATTCAACAGAAGGAATGTATTCTGAATCCAGTCGGTTCTTAATGCAATTCTTGGAACTTGGAAAACTGTGAAATTTAATTTGGTCTTGAGGGGATATACTGTAAAGCTGTGTCTGATCAGCATAGCAATGAAATTTTATTTCATGCCACAAACTTTACCTTACGTTATCACCTAAAGAAAGCATGTCCAAGAAGAATAACAAGGAACCCAAGATCGAGCCTTGTGGCACATCATACTTTGTCTGTGTTGTACAATACATTTATTTTTTCACGAACAAAATGATAATAGACTAACAGACAGGATATAAACCAGACTAGTGCCTGTTGCCCATACTGAATGCAGAAAAAATATAAATATAAATTCTTGAACAAGATATAATGCAAATGCATCTGCTAGAGCACTGACCTATAGCCAACATACTGTATATTATTAATGCATACATAGATAAAAGTGTCAAAAGGACAACAATTAAATAAATAATTGCTGGTACCTGGTCTGTGGCTTGAAATTTTTTTGAGAGATATATTTATGATGCAGAAAAATGCAGTTGTGACAAGACAAGATTTTCTTCATGCAAAGATCCTCATTTTCACTTATCCAATCATTTGCACATGCATTCACAATAATCAAAGAGCCACACTGACAACAGTGGCCTACATACAGAAGCCAGTTCCCTACACTTATTTAAATGTTATCTTCATGAGTGTGAGGATGTTGCCAGCCTTCATCCTCATTAGGAGAAATGTGGTGAAACAGAAGATGAGAAGCAATTTTTGGGTCCTAAGAGACCTGCGCTCCGTTGCATGAAACCTGACTCTCAGCCCTGCTCCCCATCATTGTTTTCTAATAAGCACAGAACTTTGTCTCTGCCGACTGTTTTTGTTTGCAATTCACAACATCATTATTATGGCTATTTGAAGTTTTGCTCTGTGTTCACACACATCTGCTCACCTGGCAGGCTCAGGGAACATAGAAACTGGGAAGGAGGCAGGGGTGAACGGTGGAATCGAGAGAATGAGAATGAGAGAGAATGCAGAGGCGAAATTTGCATATCACATAAGGAGAGAGGTTGGAGAAAGAGTCCTGGAGCAGATGTCGATTTGCATATTCAACAGTGGGCCAGCTGAGAGGGGGTTAGGAGATGTTAGCTGGACACTGGCCTGTTGTGTTGCTAACCTCTCTGAATGTGTGGAGAGCCCATGTGTTCGGTAGGGGGGCACAGGTAATGAGAACAATGGCCAACCTGTTTAGTTTTTGTGTGTTAGTTTTGGTTCTCCTGAAAGACTAGAAGAGCTATGGCCTACTTACAACAGGTGTAATAGGACTGAGCCTCGCTACAAAATGGAGGAATGTTTATTTATTTCTGCTCAATACAAAAATGGATTGTTCACTGGCACAGAACATTAGCTATAGAGAAAAACTCTGGGTTGATTTGCTCTTTCTTTCTTTGGTCAACATTGGGACAGAATGTTATCTCTCTAAATAAACTGAATGTGAGAAAGACTTAGGAATGATGGGTAAAAATTTTAAAACAAGGCAAAGAGACACTGAAAGAAGAGTTTTTCAGTTCATTGCGAGGTATTGGTGAGTCACACACTGAGAAAGTGTATTTGGACTTGGAAAATGAGCTGAAATGGTAAAGATGGAAATTGAGATGATTGGGACTATTTCAATTCCTTCTCCAAACCCATAGCTTTACGTAACCTTTCAATTTAAAGGGTTCTAAACACTTCTTGTTTTCATCTATTCCTGAGGGAAGGGAACTTTCCTGGGTATTTGAAGTTTTCCGAACTCTGAGCCAAGCTCTCGTTAGAGTTGGAACGGAAGAATGACAGTGTCATTTGCAGGCATATTTTTGGCACTTTATTATCATCAAACAGAATGCACTCATCTGACCTGACAGATGTAGTTAATTAGAATGAACTATATAGAGCTTGTTATCTAAAACATGCAACATACAAATCAAGACCACCTTCATCATGTTTCATTTTAAGTCCCCCCTCCTTTCACTCTTTTTTTTCCTTCTTTTCTCTTACTTCATACATATCTCTGCGGACTCATAATATGAATCAGTTTTCCATCTACAGTTCAAAAGTTGGACTCCAAAGACGTTCCGTTAAGAAATACTGTACACATGAATCATAACCCTCAGTGCTTGAACAGAATGAGAGGGGAAGGCTGAGTTATGTGTGGAAAGTGCAAGGAAAATGGGCCTGATCCGTAACCCAACGAACTGTGAATTTCTGAGCCCTGCTGATACATGAGCAGGCCAAGAAAACGCAGAGCCAAATGAACATCCACACATGCTGTATATACCTCTATCACACAACCCATTCTCATAGCAAATTCTACAAAGTCAACACAATGGTATGCAGTTCGCTGAGACTGGAGTCCAGATGTGGATGCACACAGTACATAAAAACATGTTTACCCACAAACATTGCTCAGTATGGTGGGCCATGATGAGGAGACAGACAACCAGTGGACAGTGGAAAATAACATACACAGTATCAAACTGCTGTGGCACTCCACTGAACATACCATAATGCATTTCATGGTATTGCACTGCATACATATGGATATGCTTTGTGTTATCTCATTTACTGTGCCTTAAATGTTTCTTCACATCCCATTAACCTTTGCTATAGGGCTACAACAACTAATCCATAATGAAATGAATTAGAACATAAACATATTCCATTATCAGTTAGCTAGATATGTGCTCTGAGGCACTGGTACATCATCATAGGGTTCATATGACATGGCTAAAAAAAAACAATATTTTGTGTATGAGGCAACATTATTGTTGCTCCTCTATGCCCCACCTTTCTGAAACGCATAGATTTTTACAAAGCTCATCGTTCTGAAAAGCGAGGTGTGTTCTGATTGGCCAGCTATCCAGTGCATTGTGATTTGCCGAATGTCTCAAGCATGTGATGGAAATGTTATGCTCCTTACCATACTGTGATGCAGTGTACTGGCAATGGCTCAAAATCATCAGTGGCATATTCTTTAAATATGAGAACGTACTTACAGGCTGTGAGTCAAAAGTGCCAGACTATCCTTGCAAAGTTGGAATTGTCCCACTTAATAGAAACAACTTTCGTGCCAGCCTTCCCAGGTTCAGGAAAGAGTCCTCCGTAAAATGCGCTGCAATTTTTGGGTTGCACTGTTCTGGAACAGTGTTTTAAATACAACCACTGATTTTTAGTTGTGTCCTCTTTTGGAAGGCCAAACAAAGTTTCGCTTACACAATGAAACACAGCATTTCCATTAAATGGCAGCGACGGCAGCAACAATAGCTACTACAGTGAGAATTTAGTGAGAGTGAGTAGACATGTAGGTGCAAAATTATTTATAGTCAATAGGGACCATCAAAATAAACTGAAATCTTAAGTTTTAGAAGGTTTATGTCTTCATGGACATAGGGAATGATGGATGTATAGATGTTTGAAATGCTATTTTTAAAAATTGGTATCTACGTACTTTAATATTTAATAAATGCATATAATTATCTTTTTCGTGTTTTGATTGCCAGTTTTTCCTCTGTAAGTATTTACAAAGTCAGTGGTTGTATTTTGCTCAGTGTTCCAATCGGTTCAGATTTTAAAATTTCACCCTGAACTCGTAATTACAACTTGAAAACTCAGATTTTTCTCAAAGCGCCAACTTGTAAAACTTGACTGCTGCATCCACCTGCAGAAACGATTAAAATTGCAGAGGATTCAGCCATGAAGACATCATATAATTTCATTATATTTTAATGCCTATAAAACTCTTAATGTCTTAATAAGGCAAGACTAATCTTACGCAGTTTTACTTTGGCATTAATAGTATTGCCATAGAAACACATAGTTCAGTTCTCAGTAGAAAGTCCAGGTTATATTTTAATAATTACATTAATTACGGTATGGTGCGAATGCAGCATCACAGTTCAGTAAATACCTTTTCTTGTCATTCCTATTCAGCTTCCTATGGAGTGTCCAATTCATTTCAGATTCACTTTCATGAATTGCAAAGGATTTCAAATATGTTACTGAAACATAATCTTGACAAATACTTCAGGACGTTTTTGTTTTCTCCCATTCAATTATGACTTAAACGTGTTTGTTTGCATATTAACTACATAGCAAACTGCAGCTCAGGGACGTTACCGAGATGGCCACTGAGTGATCTGATTTGCCTTAATACAGACTTTAGTTAAGACATGTTCATAACAATTTCGAGGAAATATATATATATATATATATATATATATATATATATATATATATATATTTGAAAGAATGAAAATGAAAAAAAAATATATATATATTCATTTATCTGTAAAAATTGATACATTAATTGACTAGCAAAATACTAATGATTAGTTGCTCTACATTGCTTGACAAAAAGACTTTCAGATGTTTCTATTTATTTATTACTACTTGCATCATATCCATCCTCCTTTCAATTGTTTGGCTCTCTGTCCTCCTCAGTTCAAACTTGTAGCTGCTGTATAATCAAAACGATATCGATTAGCGTCCTTTGCAGCCTGCGTGATAATCTTGTGGTAATAATGTTTTGGAGGTTGCCATGGATTCTTTTCCAAACATATTCTGTCATTTTCTATTATCTATTGTTCAGATTAGCACCAAATAAACCTGCACGACTCTGTACTGCACCAACTATAAAGAGCATCATGGATAACTTTAGCTGCCTGATTCCTTCAAGTTCTGATAGCTTGTGTCTATTTCTAATGATGTCCATTAATCCAAATGGACATAGAGAAAAAGACGGAAGGAAATAACATAGGAGGTTTCATCCTCCAGGCATCAAAAAGTATGGCTATTTTCTTCCTCTTCAGTGGTTGATTTGAATCTCTTCTCTTTTCTTTGTCATCCAGAACTTATAGCTGAATAATAGAATGGATCACAGCCGCATGAATGCTTCGATGTCCCCGACAGAAAGGCGAGCAGCTCCAGCATATGGAAGAAAAGAGAGGGGAATAGAAAAAGAGTGTGTGAGAGCATAAAAGCAAGAAACTGAGTGCAGCGTGCCAACACAGTGACACATTCATAAACATTTTAGCTTTCTCTCCAATTGTGGATGTCTTTTTCTTTGACTTCTTCAAGAAACCAGATACAAATATGGACAGAGGTGAGAATCCATTTGTGTACTGTTGTAAAATGTGCAAAAAAAAAAGAAGTGACAGCATTAAAGGTACAGGTTGTAGGACCTGCCACTAGAGGGCGCACTACCACAACAATAAGAATCGCGTTGTTTTGATGATGCTAAGATTAAGAAGGAGCATGGAATGATGGGATTTGTTGTCTTCTACCAAACCGCTGATGACCATCAATCAGACGGAAAGATAAATCATGTATTTAACGAGAGTTCAACGATTTGCGCGAGTAGATTACATACAAAATCAATGCAAAGACGCGATCAGACTATGGATCAGATGTGTCCTTGTGCGGGTCTAGAGATGCGATGCCCCGCATTTGGCATGTGCGCCCCATAATACTAATCTTGTAGATCGTTATAATAGCATTTTCTGTAAAGACACAAATCAAAACAACTCGCCTGTCGAGTAAAACACAAGCGAGATCGGCATCTCTTTCTAGTTGAAGTTTGTCATGAAGCTACTTCC
Organism: Carassius gibelio; assembly: GCF_023724105.1. Lineage (NCBI taxonomy): Eukaryota > Metazoa > Chordata > Actinopteri > Cypriniformes > Cyprinidae > Carassius > Carassius gibelio. Next base: position 11,394,485 of record NC_068389.1, on the reverse strand, counting down.
GTATTTGTCCACGACACTGTTGTCATGTGGTTTCTACGTCAGTAAAGGCGGTAACAAAGAGTAACTAACGTCATTTACAGGCGACTGCACTGTCCGTGTCACTGTTTAGAATGGGCATTTTCTCATGATTTACAAGTAGTTGAAAACATTAGAGATATTGTTAGTAATCAGCTAGACAAAATATATATAACACTAGCCTAGTGATTTTTGGATATTTTATTGCAAGTATCTTACAAATTGTACCTTTAATTCTTCTAATTCTTCCCCAGTATCCATACACTTGCGAAATATAATATCATCATTTATAATGCATCTTTACATTAAGCATCCATTAGCCAATCCTGTGTACAGTATATACTATATATAGAGAACTGCCTGGTTGATATCCATATGGAGAACTCTGCTGAATCAACTGATTTATTTGGACAAGTCAATTTATCAAACCCAACATGTATAAAATATATCACGTTTTCAACTTTGCCAGAAAAACGGGATAACAGCTTTTCCCTCACATCTCTAGTGTCTAGTTTTTAAAAATACCAAGTTTCCTTAAAAGTTTGTTTAGTGAAACATTTTCAAAGAGCATGTATTGATCTAACAAAGTGATTTTAAAGGGTACTTCCAGATACATCCCAGATTAATTATGAATTCAGCACAACTTGTAAGATCTTATTCCCGTCTTGGACCGTCTCTGACAAAATGCCGTCTTACCAATTCTCTTTTTTCAGAGATGTCTTATATAACTGTGGTGTGGGGGTGTGTGTGTTTGCATACACTCACAATAATAATTATTGTGCTGACCTTCATTCAGTTGTGGAAAGTGGTTCCACAAATTGGAAATGGGATTAGTCAGCTTTAAACTGTGAAACTGTAAACTCTCCTTAAATACCAAACTTGAATGAGTAAAACAGTAAAATTTGTCACACTAACCTGACTGCATCTCTCAAAGGAATAGTTCATCCAAAAAATTAAAATTGGTTGAAAAAAAATAAATAGGGGTTTTCATATTCAGAAAAGATTTAGAGTAATTTAGCATGACATCACCTGTTCACTAATGGATCCTCTGCAGTGAATGAGTCCAGACAGCTGATAAAAAACATCACAATAATCCACATGTAATCCAAACCACTCCAGTACACCAATTAATGTTTGTGAATTGAAAAGCTACATGTTTGCAATAAACAAAATTATCAGGAAGTGTTTAACTTCAAATCGTTTCTTCCTGCTTAAATACTCCTATATGCATAGTATTGGTTTCTCCAGTAAAAAATATGATGGATTTGTATTTAAGACAGCAGCAATGATTAAAATCCCTTAATGGTGGACTTGTGTCTTAAAAATCTGTTCAGATGAAAAAAACAACAACGAAACAACAATAACGAAAAACCTGTGGTCTAATCACACCATAGATTTAAAGGGGTCATATGATGCGATTAAAAATTTTCCTTTCTCTTTGGAGTGTGACAACTCTTGATGCATAAATAAGATCTAAAGTTGATCTTAGATCTTAAGATTTTAAGATCTTAAGTCCAAAGATATATTCTTTATTAAATTTAAGACTTGTCCATGCTCATTGTTTAAACACACACCCACTTCTCTATTTCACTATGCGGGAAGATTTGCATAACGCTGCCCAGATGTTCATGTAAAGAAGATAGAGTAACTTTTATTGTCGCTGTTGCATCTGCCGGCATGTTATTGAGATGCTATGTGTTTCGTTGTGAAAGAGAAGCTACTTTGTTTGGCCTTCCAAAAGAGGATGATATCCGCTTCATCATGCTTAGAGTTGATCCGTGCTGGTCACTGAGGAAATACATCAACTTCATGCTGTGGAGTACAGCCCGGGGTCGTCACATGTGGTTGCCGCAAGCCCGCTGCCCATGCCGTTCTCAAGTCCTCCAGCCATTCCTCACTAAAGCCCAAAGTGTGTCACACTGTGTGTGATGCATTTTATGGAGGTCTATTTCCTGAAACTTCAGAGTAGCTTAAAGTGTGATGCATTTTATGGAGGTCTATTTCCTGAAACTTCAGAGTAGCTCAAAGGCTGTTTCTGTAGTAGGGCAGTTCCAACTTTGCAAGGACAGTCTGGCACTTCTGACTTACAGCCTGTAAGTACAATTTTTTTATATTTAAAGAATTTGCCACTGATAATTCAAACGCGAGTTTTAAGAAGTGTAGAGTAGGCTTGTTGTTAGCGGTTTCTGCGATCAAAAAATGCAGACTACTAAATATTGATGAAATTACTTTTTCTGTAAAACTGGGTAGTTGACCAACAAGTGTACAGCATTTTTAGAACGATGAGCTTTGTAAAAATCAACTTGTTTCAGAAAGGCAGGGCTAGTCTTGATGTAAACAATTAATCCTCTTAAAAAAATTTTTTATCTTCGTAATCTTTAATCAAATCTGAAAATGTGCTTCCGCTATGGAATGGCATTTTCAGCTGGAAATACATCACTATAATGAAAAAAGATTGACTTTAAAGTGAACTATTTCCTTGCAAATGTAAATTTCGTTTATTTAGATGAATTTTTTCACTTTTTGCCACCGTGAAAGGGAGGAATGGAGCGACACAGGCCACACTCGAACCCATTTCTTCAAAATAAGCACCATGACTGAATATGTCTGATGCATGTACACTGGTAATGACAACCAATATGAATTTATTGCAGATTTTTTTTTCTTTTCATCTGCTGGTGACAGGTCCATGATACACACTCCTGGGCAAAACGCCTGGGTTCATTTAATCATTTAGGGTAAGATTAAAATCTACCAAAAAAGGGCACACATCTGGTTGAACCATCATTCAAAATAACTTTCTTAAACCCAGTGGACAGTTTAATTTTTTCCAGTGTTTACACTAATTACATTTCCAACACATTTCCAGGAGGCTCTGATTAGCTAATCCTGGCTGTGATTGATGGACTGGTTAAGGAAAGGAAAGTTATTTGCCGGTGGAGTGTTAAATGGATGGTTTTGTCACTGCGTCACTGACCTGCATGGTGCTGTCTCTAGGGTCTTGTTAGCATGTCGCTGGCAGCAAATTGTGGCCAAATCGTGAACGATTGGATGGCCCTAAGTCTTTCAGCCCAACCTCATCTCTTGCTCTGTCACATCAGTCACACGTTTTCCCTGGAGAATGTCATTCAGGCCCAGCATGTGTAAAAAAAAAAAAAAAAAAAAAAAACCTTTTTGAAAATGTTACCTGTGTAGTGGTGTTTGGGTGTTGAGCAATGTCAAGGCCAATGTCTGGGAGGGGATTTTGCAATTTTGAGCTGACTAGCCATGAAACGTGTGGAAGTGACTGTGAATACCTACAATGGTTGAGCGTTCCCTCAAGGACAACACAATTATATTTCTTATAGGCTGTTCTTTTGAATTGATTTTGTGGATGTCTTGCTGATACAGACCTGTGTAAATGACATGATGTTTTGACCAAACTATTATTTTGTTAAAAAAAGATTAAATGCTCATTTCAAATGTGGAGCAATTTCAGCATGGATGTTCCATAATGTTGTTATTTCTGAATGCTTTTGTTTTTTTCATATTTCGTATTTAAGCAGTTTGGCATAATTATTATTTTATTATTTCCTGTAATATAAAATATTATACTATGATTTTATTATATTTTAAAATGTAGTTTATTCCTGTGATGTCAAAGCTAAATTTTCAGCAGCAATTATTCAAATCTTCAGTGTCACATGATCCTTCAAATTTAATTCTAATAGAGTGCAACAAAAGCCACTAGAAGGCAACCTGCCTGCAGCCTTTAGACAAAAAAACATAATGGCTAATGCTAACGCTTCTGCTTTGGCAGTACGTGAGAAAGGAGACCAGAGGTTTTTTTATTTTTAATGGATGTCAATGGAGGAGAGGCTTCACTATGCTGAATAAACAGCTTTTGTGTGAAAACAGCTTATCATTTAATGAATCGACATCCAATCTTGAACATGTTTATGAGAATTCATTGACTTTTTGTGACAGGTGGAATACAGCTTACAACACTTTTCATTTATTCCTAGGCACCCGTAATTGGCATACCAATGGCACAATTCAATGATGTCAAGGCTGTAATTTGATTGGTTATTAAGGCACACGTGATCCAAGTTGACCGTTATGCTTTCTCCAATACTAAGTAATACAGAGCCTCTCATCTCCCAATAGTAAGACCTCTGGTGCAACAGTACAGCTCCGGAAGTATAAATCGATTTTTTTAATAATAACTGATAAACCTTTAAAGGGGACACCTGATGCAAAATGGATGGTGTTTGAACTTAACCCTTTTGTGGTGTTCATAATTTTGTAATTCAGGCAGTGTTTGTGGGTCTGGTGGACCTGCTCCATTTTTTATTTTTAATTCAACACAATCAAACATTTTATGTCAAAATACTCAACAGATCTTTACTGTTTACATCCCAATTATATGCAATATAAACAGCATATATGATTAATATCTTCCCTTTACCTTTGTTAGATCACATTTATTAATTAAAGTACTACAACATGAAACAGCAGGGGCAGAAACATAAAAATAACACTTACACTCACACTCTCACAGACAAGAGGATAAAACACAGACCCGAACACCATGAAAGGGTTAAATGTGTGTTAGCAGTGTGTACACAACCACCTTATAATGATAAAAATCCATCCAGTGCTTTTTTTAACTCTCCAAAAATCATAAGCACTTTCTCAGATCAAGCCGTTCACAGATTCTTGGCAGAGTGACGTCACTGTGCACAGGCCCCTACAACTGTTGACAGACAATGCCGTTTTAGCTAAGAGCCACCCCGAGTGAGCTGTGTAGTGAGTTCGTGTGGCAAGGAAGAGGACAAAGGGGTCGGCTGGACTGCTGACGTATTTATTTGACCCAAAACTAAACAAAGAACAAAGAAAATCACAACCACCCAAACGGGGACTCTTATTCTGACACTCCGTCAAACTTCCGGTTCACTCCTTCCGGTTCGGGTCAGCAGTCCGTCTCTCTCTCTCTTGCATCCGTTTCTCCCGGCGTTTTATACTCTCTCCACGCCAATTACTAGAACGAGAAACAGGTGATGATAATTTTTGCCCAAACCACTCACTTACCGCTCGTCTCCTGATTCTCTCTCCCGCTGCAGACTTCGCTAAACCACGCCCCCCCTGCCACATACCCCCACCGCCCGACTCAGGCCGGGGAGCCATCCAGCCTGCAGCCCCCCCCCCCCCCCCATTTCTGGAGAGGAAGTCGGCCACCGCCATCTGAACACCCGGCCTGTGGATCACCTTGAACTTAAAAGGCTGAAGAGCTAGATACCAACGAGTGATCCGCGCGTTGGTATCCTTCATGCGGTGGAGCCACTGCAGCGGAGCGTGGTCCGAACAGAGGGTGAACTCCCGTCCCAGGAGATAATAGCGGAGGGTGAGGACGGCCCATCTGATGGCAAGGCACTCTTTCTCGATGGTGCTGTACTTAGCCTCTCTCTTCGAGAGCTTCCGGCTAATGTACAGCACCGGCCGTTCCTCCCCCTCTATCTCCTGGGACAGGACTGCCCCCAGCCCCCTGTCCGATGCGTCTGTCTGCAACAGAAAAGGGAGAGAAAAATCAGGAGAGTGTAACAGCGGCCCGCCACACAGAGCAGCCTTGACCTGAGTAAAGGCCTGCTGACACGGCTCCGTCCACTGGACCGTATCTGGTACCTCCTTTTTAGTAAGGTCAGTCAAAGGGCTGGTGAGGTCCGAATAATTAGGAATAAACCGTCTATAATATCCCGCCAGCCCCAAGAACTGTCTTACCTCCTTTTTGGTCTTGGGTCGTGGGCAGGTCGCAATAGCGGCAGTCTTATCAATTTGGGGACGCACCTGCCCATGCCCCAAGTGGAAGCCCAGATACCTTACTTCCACACGCCCAATCGCACACTTCTTTGGGTTGGCCGTGAGCCCCGCTCCCCTCAGCGACCTCAGGACAGCCCTCAGATGCTGCATATGCCGCTGCCAGTCATTACTAAATATAATAATATCATCTAGGTAGGCAGCAGCATATGCAGCATGGGGCCGTAGAATCCGATCCATGAGGCGCTGGAAGGTAGCTGGGGCCCCGAACAAGCCAAACGGAAGGGTAACAAACTGGTGTAATCCGAACGGCGTTGTGAAAGCTGTCTTTTCTCTGGACAATGGAGACAAGGGGATCTGCCAATAGCCCTTTGTTAAGTCCAATGTCGAATAAAAGCGAGCCGTGCCTAGCCGATCAAGCAACTCGTCAACCCGCGGCATTGGATACGCGTCGAATTTCGACACAGCATTCACCTTACGGTAATCTACACAGAATCGGACTGAGCCGTCCGTTTTCGGAACTAAAACTATCGGGCTCGCCCAGTTACTATTAGATTCTTCTATTACCCCCATGTCAAGCATAGCGCCCAATTCAGCCTGAACTACTTGTTTCTTGTGCTCAGGTAAACGATACGGCCGGCTGCGAACTACCACGCCCGGCTCGGTCTCGATATGGTGCTGAATTAGGTTAGTACGGCCCGGCAGGGGCGAGAAGACGTCGGCAAACTCTGCTTGTAATTTCGTTACATCAGTGAGTTGGGACGGCGAGAGGTGGTCTCCACCTGGAGCCAGAGCGAGGGATTGGGGTTTGATATTCGCCTCTGGCCCGAGATCATCCTCTCCGCCAATCACCGTTGCCAACATCACTGATTCCGCCTCATTCCATTTTTTAAGGAGGTTGAGGTGGTATATCTGACGGGACCCGTTCCTATCGGACCGTATTACCTCATAATCGAGATCTCCGACCTGTCGTGCGACCTCAAACGGTCCCTGCCACTTAGCCATTAATTTGGAGCTCGACGTTGGGAGTAATACAAGTACTTTCTCTCCCGGTGCAAATTTGCGTAACCTAGTTCCCCTGTTATACAGCTGGCTCTGGCGGTCCTGGGCTTGTAACAAATTCTCCATGGATAGCCGCCCCAATGTGTGGAGTTTTGTTCTCAAGTCCAGCACATACTGAATTTCGTTTTTGCCCTGAGACGGTCCCTCCTCCCAAGTTTCTCTCAGTACGTCGAGCACCCCCCGGGGCTGGCGTCCATAGAGAAGCTCGAAGGGGGAAAACCCCGTGGAGGCTTGTGGGACCTCTCGCACAGCAAATAACAAGGGCTCTAGCCACCTATCCCAATTTTTGGCGTCTTCGTGAACGAACTTACGAATCATGGATTTAAGTGTGCGATTAAATCGTTCGACCAGGCCGTCGGTTTGTGGGTGATAGACGCTAGTTCGAATCGATTTAATGCCCAACAATCCGTACAGTTCGCGTAGCGTACGTGACATAAACGCCGTGCCCTGATCGGTGAGGATTTCTTTTGGAACCCCCACCCGGGAGATAAGACGAAACAGGGCATCCGCAACACTTTTAGCGGAAATGTTGCGGAGGGCCACCGCTTCAGGATATCGTGTTGCATAATCAACTATGACTAATGCAAAGCGATGTCCTCGTGCCGATCGCTCTAATGGCCCGATGAGGTCCATGCCAATTCTCTCGAAGGGGACCTGCATTAAGGGAAGAGGGCGCAAAGGCGCTTTTGGGGCGGCCGGTGGGTTTACCAATTGACATTCCGGACAAGACGCGCACCACCTGCGCACGTTGTCATGAATGCCCGGCCAAAAGAAGCGGGCCATGAGGCGATTTAGTGTTGCGGCCTGTCCCAAATGGCCCGCCATAGGATTAGAATGAGCCGCCTGGAAAAGCATTTCCCGGCGGCTCTTTGGAATTAACAATTGGGTTGTATTCAATTTTGTCCGAGCGTCTTGGGTCACTCTATACAACCGGTCTTTTAAAATGGCAAAATACGGATAGGAGAGCGGGAGGGCAGGTTGGAGAGACTGGCCATCGATGGCGCGGACCTGTTGAAACGCATGTTTTAGTGTCTCATCCTGAGACTGCTCCAGAGGAAAGTCATCACGCTCCGAGAGAATTAGTCTCCCGATTTCGTTCAGTTCCCCTGAAGCAGACCACAGCGACCCTGGCTCAGTTTCTCCCACCTGTACCCGCACGGCCTCCTTCCGTGCCTTATTTCCCCAAGAGGCATCCGCACATAACGACCCCAATAAAACCGTAAACGCAGGCCAATTCGTTCCCAAAATTACCGGATGCCGGAGGTGGGGACTAACCGCCACCTCTACACTATGTTTTTGTCCCCGGAAATGAATGCTAATTGGGACAACCGGATACTCCACCACATCCCCGTGTACACACCGCACCTTAACCACGCGGCTTGTATCCAATGCCCCCGGTTGAATCAGGCTTTGATGGATTGAGGTTTGGTTACATCCCGAATCCACCAAGGCCGGATATGTACCCCCCTTGATACTCACGGGTATTTGGTACTCGCCAGCCTGACCGGGGGTGACCTGTGGGACATCCGGGACCCGGATCATTGTCCCCACCTCCATCGCTGGACACCTGTCCACGAAATGCTCCGGGTCCCCGCAACGCCAACAGGCCAGCCCAGACCTACCCGCCGCCCCAGTGGCAGGGAGTGGATTGGAGAATTGGCGCGGAGAGAGTGGAGAAAAGGAAGCACTGTCCCCCCCAGCAGGCACAATCCCTGCCCCCCTGGGCGGGGCCCTTGGGCTCCCGAAGTGTCCATGGTCGATCCTGTCCCGCCCCCGGGGCGGGACACGAGGAGGGCCGGGTGGACGGGACCTAGGGAGAGGGACAGGGCGAGAGAGAGAGGGGGGAGAGAGAGAAGGAGAGAGAGAGTTAGCAGGTGGGGGTGCGCCGACCCCTGGGCACGCCACCATGTGGTCCTCCGCCAGATGGATGGCCGAGTCCAGCGACGTGGGGCGGTGGCACTGGACCCACTCGGCCGTCTTCTTGGGAAGCCGAGCGATGAACTGCTCCAGCACCACCAGGTCGACGACATGCTCCACGTCACTTCCCTCGGCCAGTAGCCACTTGCGGCAGGAGTCCCGGAGCTGTTGGGCCATCGCGAAGGGCCGGCCGGCCTCGCCCAAATCCAGGGACCGGAAGCGCTGGCGATGTTGCTCTGGCGACCGGCCGACCCGCTGGATAATGGCCCTCTTGAGGTCGTCGAAGACCAGGAGGTTCGCCACCGGAAGTTGTTGCGCGGCCACCTGGGCCTCACCGGAGAGCAGGGGTATTAGGCGTACCGGCCACTGCTCGCGGGGCCACCCGCAGGCCTCCGCCGACTTTTCGAAGAGCTCCAGGAAGGCCTCCGGATCGTCCTGGGCCCCCATCTTGTGAAGCGGCAGGTGCATGGGGGCGGCGGGCGGCCCGGCGGCCTCGGCGCGAACCTCCCGATCCATCCAGCTCCGGAACCTCTCGCGGTCCTCCTGCTGGGCCTGAACGATGGCCTGGAATCGTCTCTCCTGATCGGTCCTCAGGTCCAGCAGGGCCTGATGTTGTTCTTGGTGCAGGACCGCGAGGGAAGCGATGATATCCGCAAGCGGCGTGGAGGACGGGCTTTGCATGGCGGCGGCGGTCCTTCTTCCTTCCCGGGTTTCGGCACCAGTGTAGTGAGTTCGTGTGGCAAGGAAGAGGACAAAGGGGTCGGCTGGACTGCTGACGTATTTATTTGACCCAAAACTAAACAAAGAACAAAGAAAATCACAACCACCCAAACGGGGACTCTTATTCTGACACTCCGTCAAACTTCCGGTTCACTCCTTCCGGTTCGGGTCAGCAGTCCGTCTCTCTCTCTCTTGCATCCGTTTCTCCCGGCGTTTTATACTCTCTCCACGCCAATTACTAGAACGAGAAACAGGTGATGATAATTTTTGCCCAAACCACTCACTTACCGCTCGTCTCCTGATTCTCTCTCCCGCTGCAGACTTCGCTAAACCACGCCCCCCCTGCCACAAGCTGTAAAACAGTCCACATTGTTTTAACGTCACAGCAAGAATGTCTCCAAAACTCCTAAAGTTGTTTTGTTTTCGGATGTAAGAATGAACAAAGCAGTCATTGTTTACCCCGGACATCTGAGCCGCTGAAAACACAGTGTATTACTGTGATCTATTAAAATAAATCTGCATGAATCATTTTACACCTGACTGCTTTCAGAAGAGGGACAATTCAAGGCAGGTTTTGCTAAAAAGTTAAAAGTCAAGGATGGACAAGTACCCACTGTCTGTAATCCAGCTGCACTTCCAGAAGTAAGTCTCACATTTTATTATTTTATGATTATTTGCAAATTGCCTTTCCTCTTCCACTGAAGGGAGGGGCAGGGTGAACAGAGTCCATTAGCATTTAAAAAGACAAGCACCGAAATGTCTCTCTGTGAACAGAGCTGTTTCTGACAAGGTAAAAAGGGTGTTGTTTTACGCAGTATTGCAGACATTTCATGAAGACCCTAAAGAATCATACCAAATTGTGGAAAATCGGCATCCGATATCCCCTTTAAAGACAGACCTGTTGTGAGCTCTGAGGTTGTTAATTAATTGTAAATGCTTTTGTGCTTTAGTTGAACCCTTCTGTTTGCATGAATTCAGCTTATTTTTAAAATAGCTGTAGTGTATCGGCCCACGTGTTTTAAACTAGATTTTAACCTGTTAAATGTCACCCCGTCCCGTATACGGGACGCCTACGTTGACTATACTATATTACAATCAAATCCAATCTAGTCTTGACAAACTATATATCGTTGGAAAGGTCTAAGACTCCCAAATATATATTTTACCAATATTTTTTGTTAAAAATTATGTAGGAAAAGTAATAGATGAATTTATGACAAGAGTGCACCCTCAGAAATCTACATTACAAAAGGAGTTTTGACCTTTGTTTAAAAGAAATACGGTAGCACTTTATTTTACAGTCCTGTTTCCCATGTACATACTATGTACTTATTATAGTAATTACAATAACTATGTAATAACTAGGTACTAACCCTGAACCTATCCCTAAACCTAACCCTACCCCATGTAGTTACCTTGTGTTACCAGAACTTTCTTAGATAAATACACTGTAAGTACACTATAAGTACATGTTAGTACACGTACTGTAAAATAAAGTGCAACCAGAAATACTTCCTCGTTGCCTTTTTCTCTATCACATTTTAGAAATCATCAGAAGCTATATATCACGTGAAAACATAAAATCTCAAAATTCATCCTTCAAAACCCATTTTAAAATCAGACATCGCATTACCATGTAAATGGTACATCAAAATCATGTTACAAAATGTTTTCAGTCATGAATTATAAAAATTTAGGTTTGTATCATGCACATTCAAGTCTATATATCAAAAACATTAGTGACAGTTAAAAGGTTAAAAGAATGAAAAAAAAAGAAGAAAAAAAAAGCCGAAGCAAAAAACACAGCTGTATTGTTTGAATATTTTTCAACTCATCAGTCTTTACAATATCTGTGCTATTCACACTTGTATTTGCCTCATGTGTTTGTATCTTGAAAACCCAGCACCACTAGAATTTCTACAGAATTACTAGTTGCTGCAAAAGTAACAAGGTTGTTTTCAAGCCAAAGTTTGTGTTTCAGTATCAATAATGGCCTGCAAATTGCAGCTGTTACATTTAGTTTCGTTGTAAAATTTGTTACTTTCCTGTAGAAATGACAGCTTTATGCCTGTTGAATGCCTAAATTGATGGGCTATCAAAATTATGGTGTTCACCTTTCATCCTGATGTTGATTTCATTAATTTGGATTAGAGAACAATGTCACAAACATTAGATACAATCTTGTATGAGTTATGTGCCTCTGAGATGCTTTCACTCGTTTCCTCAGTTAAGAAATAGCCTCATTGCATGCAAAATTCATTGTACTTTTTTTTCCCAGGGCTCTGTGGGATTTGAATATTTCATTATAAAGAATAATGAAAGTAGAAACTCCCATCTTTATTTGCCTCAAACAGAATAGTGCAAGTAGGAGTATAATTTTCATGCTGGCATCATTCCTCACAAACCATGAACTTCATTGAAAACAAGACAAATATATCAAGTGGGTTCAAAGCATATCCACAATATAATGTCATCAAATGTTGTGTGCGCTGCAGGTAGAGGTTTAATATTATACTTTGTAAATTAGTTTCATGAAAACCTAGAAGACACCTGTTATCACTATTGAATCATTTAATGAAGCATACACCTTAAATCAGCTCTTATTATGAGCAAGAGTAAAACAGGCGGGAAATCATAATACTATGAAATTATATCAAAATTGTATTACTTTCATACCTCTCTGTTGTGTGTAAGTGACAACATGGGTATTAAATACCGTATAAAATACAGAATAATTCTAGAAGTACAGAAATACAGAAGATAATAAAGAATAAATTACTTTTATTTAATTTTATTACATACTGTAATATTACATTACATATATTATAGGCGAGATCAGAGCTAGTTGTCAAACAGGTAAGTTACTACAATGTTATTTTAGGATTATAATTTATCACAGTTACTGTAAGGCTTTGAATCAAAAGGTATGTTGTCAGAAAAGGTCAATGTATGATCATTTAACTGTATCTTTTTCCTGTGCAATAAGCAGAAATGTCCAATAGCTTTTTTTGTAGCCAAAGCCTGAAAAAATAAAAAATAAAAAACTTATAAAAAATGACTTTCAAAAATGAACCTATCCTAGATTTATCTAGCTATTATCTTGTCTTTGTCTGTCAGTCATTTGTTCGTTCGTTCATTCATTTGTTTGTGCACAAGACCTGTACAGATTAGAAGGTAAAGTTCTTGTAATCAACATGATGGATAAAGGAGAAATGGGCAGAGATAAAGATCATTGTGTCTTATGGCAAGGGCCAATTTATTATGGCAAGGTGACTGAGTCTCTGAAACAGCAAGGCCTGTGGTGAGAATTTACCAATAGTGGTCTGAGGATGGATAAACCACAAACCGACACCAGGGTGTATGCTGCACAGGTCACACAAAATTTCAATGATTGCCATGGAAGGAATGTGTCACAATGTGTCTGCTCTGTATGGGGCTGCATAACTGATCAAGACCAATCAGAGTGATTACACCTGCCCACTATTAAGATAACTACAATAGGCCAGTTGTCAGTGGCTTCTCGAGTCTCAGTGTGATATTCATTGGGAAAATCTATCTGGAGTGCAGGTTCCATCTGAGGTGATTAAACTTTTCACCCTCTTGTATGATATAGATCCTGTGGTGCGTGACGAGGGTTTGGTTGCGTTTTCTCCCCTCCTGTTCCTGTAGGAAACAGTGTGAAAAACGAGGTTGCGTGGTGCTGTCATCTATTCTGTTCTCTCCGCAACATCTGTACCTAGCATCCAGTCCTGGTTCAATGAAAACTAATCCTTGCCAAAGCTTGCAAGTGTTGGGCTGAATAACCATTAGTCTAAGTTGTGTTGTTGAGGGGGGATGGAGGTACATTGCTTTGAGAGAAATCAGAAAATCGATGCGATCCCTCCCCGCCTCGTTCACCCCTGGTTAGCCAGAGCGGATTAATCCAGTGCAATACAATCTACTTCACCTGTATCAGATTACACACTCCCAAATCTCAGACAAGACCTGGCTTATGGATAATGCATGGAGGCCTGAGAGATGTAAAGAAACCACAGCAGAGTTAAATATTTCTCTGTTACAGAGGGATGAGCAAGGCTGGATGGGGAGTGAAAAGTTTAGACATGGGCATCAATCGATATTTGCCTCGAGACATATAGAGAAAGTCACTAAATGCAGGCAGTTAAAGCTGCCCTTTATTTGTATGTGAATTTTACTGCTGTTTATCTTTGGCCTTCTTCACACATAAGCAGAGGCAAATATATTATCAATCTGCTAGATGGGAATCAATAAGGTTTGCCACAGGAGTAAGGTGATCTACAGTCCAGCTTTGAAAAAACCTATAATTTCACTGTATCATGCAGTATCTAACCTTATATTGACATCGGAAAAGAATAAGGGCATTACATTTCACTTAGGAACATCTGTCAGTAAATCTTGTAATTTATGTAGCTCTGCTAGAGAATAGAGCTGGGAACACAAGGTCATGGGTTCAATTCCAAGGAGCACACAAACTGATAAAAATGATGTCTGAATGCACCGTAAGTCACATTGGATAAACAATTCTGCCAAATGCATAAATGTAATGAATTTGGGCCAGGAAGCAGTTTTATGCAGTTTTTTTTTTTTTTTTTTTTTTTAAATCCTGTCTGTGCACTTTAGAAAATGATATAGTATACTGTATCTAATCAATGAAACTATGGCAACAGATTACAAAAAATATTAATAATCAAGTAAAATTTAATTAAAAATACCTGCAAATACATTTTTTTCCCCCAATTGTTTAGCATTGTGTGCATCTTCTCAAGTTTTCTATTTCATTTTCTTGGAATCCAGAAAATAATTGTTATTAATATTATAAAATATTGAATATTACAATTACAAATATGATACAATATCACTTAAATCTGTTATGTAATATTTTATATTTTAATTATATTAAATAATTAATTATTAAACTGCTATATATTCTTGTATATAAAAAATCTAATATCGTAATATAAAAATACCATGTATTATTTATACATATTTGATATTATTGTCATTTTCAATAAAAGTTGATAGATGTTATCAAATATTACTTAAATCCAATGTGTAATTTGACATAATAATAATAATAATAATAATAATAATAATAATAATAATAATAATACTTACATTTTTTAATCTGCTAATTAAAATTGAGCGTCAGCATCAGTTCTGGCGGGCAAGACGCTGCTAGTGCTATTTATCAATAACACTGTCCTGTCAGCTGATCTGCTCCAGCTGGTTAACTCCCCTCACTGCTCAATGGCCAAAGCTCAAACAAGCTGCCCTATTTAAAGCACATTCAGTTGCTCACACAGGCTGCTGCTCGCTTCTGCTGCCCACCACCTCCCCAGCTCCTCCTTATGCATAACGTGGCATTTGCTTTATGTTGCCTGCTCTGTTCACGGGGGATATTTTAGCTCCCACAGTCCTAAACTGCGTGAGCGTTCCCTAATGCTGCTGCTGCTGTCCTCTGACTCTCTGCTATTTCATGGTGCTCATGAAAGGTCAGAGGACTCCCTGAACAGAGCCATACCGCCAAATTTCAATTCAGGAATATCAACTGTTTGCAATCTATTCAATAAAAATTCTAAATTATTTTTGTTGTCTGTAGTTCTGTAAAGTGTTAAATATTAACTCTTTATAATTTATTATTTCTGTACACTGATTAGGTACTGTAATTCTGTGGTGTGAATGGCCAGTATTATTCCATTATTTCTATTTCTTCATGCAACCATCTGGTTTTTCTAAAGGTTTCTGTTTTAGCACTGTAGTTATTCTGCTCCAAAAGATGAATTTCATTCATTACTTTCACAGACCTTAAGGTCAACACAAGCCATGGCTAAACAGATTTCATTAAGCAAGAGCAAGGCAGGCTGGGAAAGAAGAAGCAGTGCTAGTCGACCTTGGCTGTAAGGTTACACGTTTATTGATTGTTATCCCCCTCCCTTCCATCCCTGCCTTTCTTTTGTGGGCTAGCGTGTCAGCTTGATAATGTTTCACCCTTTGTTAACAGTGTGTGGAGTGTATCTTGTTATGTCTATGGGTAGAGTGCTGTAGAGATAAGTAATGCTTGTGCTTTTGTGGTACTATGGATTTCAGCCTATAGATTTTTGGATTATGCGATGTAGCGCATTTCACGCTAAGTACTGCTGATACTGCTACAAGTGTCAGTGGAGATGTTACAAATTACTGCGGCCAATTACTTGACTGGAATTGGTCGGGTATGCGTACACGGTTGCCTTAAAAGACTTTAAATTTGGCTATATACACAGTGTGGCTAAACACTAAACACTTGCCACTTTTTTTTACAAATCAATTTATTACAATAAATATAATCAAGCTACTTCTTTTCTTGTTGAATATCGAAAGACATCACATATTATAGAAGTAAAATGGGTTGCAGTGGCAGGGAGAGCTAAGGTATGTTGCATGCATCACAGTGTGTGTTGCATCAGGACTCTTATTTTTAAGTGAAATTTATTCAATTAGACCATAAAATGTGGTGTAACATCTGTTTTGGGATGTAATTCGTTAACTAAAAGGGATTATGGTGTCGTCGTGAAGATCAAAGTCCTTCTATACTGGTCTGCGATGCAAACCCCCATAAAATAATAAGGCATTCTGTCCTGTAAACAAATTTAGCTTGACACTCCAAAAAAAAAACTGTGGTGGGTACTTTTTCACCGGAGGTGTCACTGTCTATATTCTAGTTGCCATGCTGTGCAGTGAGAATGCCGGTCTTGTTGGTGTTAGGTCTTACATATTGTACCTAGGAGTGTTTACAAAGACTCATTGAGTTTGTACTGCATAGAAACCCTCTCAGACCTCACCAGGGGTCTCAGTTTTTAAAACCAGCTTCAAAGAGCTGAATCTTAATCTCTGTCTGGCCAGAAGAAGACGTCACCATGGCACTGAACAACATTTGCTCGGCTGGTTAGTGATGTGGACTGCTTTGAGTTAGGAAAACTTCTTTTGTGTATGGAGAGCAATACAATTTGTATGTATGCAATGTACTTTCCTTTCATCCTACATGCAAGTTCGACGTGATGCATTATTTATGAAACCTTACAAGACAGATGCGTATGGACCACATTTATGTATCCCAGGCAGAGCACAACACACATGTGGTCTGTGAAGAAAATGCAGATGCATCATGCGTGAAATCTGTTTTCTGCTGGGTTTGACCTCAGTAATGCATTTTATAATGGAACGAGTAACGATAATTGTTATGATGAAACCGCAGCAGGCAGATTGGGTATGTTCTGGAGATATAAGGGAGGACATTAGCTACGGATTGTCCGTATTTGTGTTTTGCACACAAACACCCTTCTTGTCATCCAGTTTTCAAAATGCCTACTTGCAAATGACCTGCTGACCCAAACTTTATTTAATTAGCATTATATGACAATCGCTGATCTGACTGACTGTGATTAGGATCAAATATTAAGCACTGACGTGAGTGACGGCGTTGAGCTTTTCGTCACATTTAATCTGCTGTTTTCCCTTGCTGTTGGGTGAACCTGACAGTGCTGTGGGGACGTGTAGCATTAGGGGGATTTGTTCTGCTGGAGTCCTCTTCGTGCCTCAGAATACTGGCCTTTGATGCAGGATTATGCCTCTGATTGTGACTCATGCCCCCGATTAATGTCTGTTTTTGGACTGGGAAAAAGAACCAGCGTGGCAAAGGCTCATTGGCGGAATCATCACTCTGTATTAGTATCTTTATCACTCAGAGGGGGGAATTAGAGCCTATTAGATACTGAAGCAAATACAGATGAATCAGAAGGGAGTAGCTAAAAATAGTGCATCATATGGAGGGTTGAAGAAAACAATCATGCTCTTGGATAGCGATTTCTGCCAGATGCCAGGTTTCATTCACTGACAGTTGAATATCCTTATTCTCATTCTAATGTCAATGAGTCTGTTTTATTTGAAACTTAGAGAGCTTTTGTACAGGCTTTACTCACTCTCTCCAAACATATTTTAACACTGTTAAGATGCACTTGAGAAATTTGAATAAACCCCAGTGCCATTCTCAGAAATGGCTGAAATACAATAAACACCTGTAGTATGGTTCTGGACTATGTTTGATCTGCTGCATTATGCAAAATCTCCCTGTACATTTCAAGTGCATATGCACAGTTCACGAATAAGACCCGTGTCTTGGCATCATAGGATATTCTGAGATGCTGCTTCACATACTGCTTCACTTTCTATGGGAAATACTTTAAAGCCCAGAAATGTAATTTATTTGTGATCAATACTTTTTATTGTTTTCTCAGCCAAGCAGTCCATGCAAAAGCAGTGCACAAAAATCTAAGTCAATTCATCCTACACGTCTTATGAGCACAGATACACACCGCTTATTTAGAAAGCCTTTTTTGCCCATTCAACCCCTGAGCCCCCCAATCCCCATTCCTGGTTCTTCTCACAGATGTATTTAACTCCAATAACTTTAGTCTCATCTTAGGTGTTGTCATATAACTTCCAGCAAACCCCATGCATGACATGACATAACATTTGCTTTTTACTGAATTAGTCAATCCAGTGTGGAGTTATTTAGCATTACATAACAACTCGCATCCTCATTCAAACATGCTACTGATGACAAGGAATAATAAAGATTTGCTCCTGGTCCACAATATCTCATACAAACCTCATCAGTGAGTGAGATACTGCCGGTGGTAAGAAAGGTTGAATACAAAGCAGCGTTATTTAGAAAAATGGTAATGGTTCACATAGCTTAATTTATCTTTCTATAGTATCATTTAGGCAATTTAACAATGCCCATTGAAATGTTATTCAGCTCACATCACCTGCATTGAGAAGTAAACCATTTTTCTTCTCTGTATAGAGTGTGGGTGTATGTGGATGTTAGGAAAACTGAGCTATTACCAGTCATAAAAGACAGTATAATGATTCATTAAGAGGTATGTGATGTTTTTATGAAAAAACATAGAAACATTTCCCAAACCATCCTCTCCACACAGTCTGATTTATGTATTTTGTGGGATTGTTCATGTTGTGTCTGCATTCTTTAGGATACAGACAGTAAGTGGAGTGGGATGTTAAGCATGAAAACATTCCAGCCTACGCCCCAGCTTTCACTAATGAGTCTAATTAGAGTGCTGTTAATTTGCCATTTGTGCCCCTGGCCATGATCTAGTGCCTTCATTTGCATCCTGAAGGATATTTTTCTCCTCCGCCAGCTGACCGGAATACCAAGATAAAAAGAAGGAGAGATGATAGGACAATTCAAAAGAGATGGGAACAAAAATAAGCAAAATGACACAATGGAATGGAATAAAATGTTTTCCCAGAGGAGAATTTGATCGTTCAGAGGCTGCTCATTTAAGTGTCAGCTGTTTCCTGATATTTCGCTTAAAATTCCTTAGGAGAAATACAAATCTCTTAAGAATCTCTAAGAGACAAATGGCATATCTGTACAACTGTTTTGAAGCAATATGCTTTCTAAATTACCTTCGATTCACAAATATTAAAGGGCTGGTTGATCAGCTTTTTCCAAAGGTTTGATTGGGTTTATTTAAAGAGTTTATGTAACATGTGTTCATGCTTGGTTAAAAAAACAACAACATTATTTTCACATATTTTACCTTTATTTTACACCGCTGTTTCCATTCTTGTCAAAACGGTCTGTTGAGTTCCTGGTTCTATGAAGCTCCTCCCTCAGAATTGCTTTATTCTATTGTATGTTTGTGTGAATTAACAAATGAATCCATTTAAAAATATACATATACTTCAGAAATTCTGAAGAATGTTTGCTACAAAACAGCTTTGACTTGCATAGTATGGAAAAATACTATAGACGTGAAATGGAGGCAGAAAACTTCTTGTTTGCAAACATTCTTCTAAATTTCCTCCTTTGTGTTCAGCAGAACAAAGGAATAGATGCACATGATGAGAAAACAGTGGTATTTCGATTACATCCACTTTGTCTGTGATAAAAAAAAATGAATGTGATCTCCTCCATTGCTGACATTTCCGGGCGACAAAACAGCGAGATTCAGGAAGTGTTCGACTACAAAGGTCTTTTGTTGACCCCTCCCGTTAGTGTAGCCGCCTACTCTCGCCTACATTTCAGGAGAGGCAAGGCACATCTCAAACGAGCCTAATGGGGTTAGTGATGTCACAAACCAAGGAAGAAGTTTGTTGTAGTCCCTGCCAGACGTTTTTTGTAGTCCTTAAACAGTTATTTCTTTAAAAGAAATCAAAGGATGCTCCTTTTGCATTGAAGTCCTTTTAAGCAAGTCGTGCCACTTGGCCGCCATCTTGGCAATGCCCCCGGGCAGCTATCTCAGACCAACAAGACCTATCTAAATGAATGGGCAGAGAGTCAGAACTGCACTTTCACTGGTCACTGGGACATAAAACCTGCATGTATAGAAACGGCAGTAAAATGTGATAAAAATCGCAGAAAAAGTTTGATGACTTTGCCCCAAAATAAGATTTAAAATGCCATGTCCTCCACAGGTTACTTTTACTATACATTCACAAGGGTTCAAAACACCAACTTCATTTACGTCTCTATCCACAATGCCAGTGTTTTTTAATTAGAATGTAAGGTAACACATTTGTGGTTGATATAAAATGCTTTAACTGGTATTCCGGTGCCTTCATGTTGTTATCACCTTCTTCTGTGTGGATTCCATCTGATCAGGCACACACAACAACTCGCTGCCGCCAAATCGTCTCCGCTGTCACAAAACCTCAACTGTGCGCATACATCAGTGGAACCAGATGATAGGCTTAAATGTTTCCCGGTATGACTATTAAAAGCAGATGATTGGCTTTCCAGCAGGAGGGGTGGGACATGTGGATACAACCGCCATTTTTGTCATTTAGTGCCAGTAGTGATGTTATATTCGAAACAGAGGCTTCGAAGCTTGTATAAATAAAACAAAACATCTCACAGTGAAGCACTGTACGAGAGCTTTTGACCACAAGATGTCGTTAGTGTGCACCGCCTAGAAAAGCTTTGAGTAATGAACCAAGATACATAGAACCAGAGTTCAGAGATGCAGCATGACAATTGCAAGACTTCGCAAAGAGTGACAGAAAACATCAGGCTTTTATAAGCAGAGGTAATGAGCAACAGGTGAAAACAATCAGACATGATGAGTCTGGGCAATGGAATAGAGTGCCCTCTGGTGGCTATCAAGGGGACTTGAGCTGGTGATCGTGACGAAAACACAAACTTACAAACACACATAGCTCACTTAATCATTGTTGAATACAATTAATTAATTAAATAAATAAAAATAAATAAATGAATTGACTCCAAACTTCAAATGATTTACACAGAAATTTTTAGTAGATTTATCTAAATGAAGCTTGCAACGATTAATTTAAAATGATATATAATAATATAATAATAATAATAATACACACACACACACACACACATACATTGATTGATGTAATATTGTGATATATTATTACAATTTAAAATAATTGGTTTTAAATTTATTATACTTTAAATTATCATTTATTTCTGTGATGCAAAGCTGAATTTTTAGGATCATTATCACATGATCCTTTAGAAATCATTCTAATATGATGATTCATTATCAAAGTTGGAAATAGTTCTGCTGCTTAATATTTTTTTCAGAACATGTGATACTTTTTTAGGTACCACTGGCTGACCAAACTTTTGGTCTGTACTGTATATATATATATATATATATATATATATATATATATATATTGCTTTTAGTTAAAAGGACTTGTTAATGATTAGTAACATGCCATTTACCACTCAATTTATATTTAAAAGTGAAGTATTTTTTTCAGGTTTTATAAACCTCTTTGATTTCTGTTCACCCAAGGCTTCATTATTACCACATCAGGAAGGTTCAACAGGGCAGTACAGTCATTAAAAGAAAAACCTGAAGGGCCAGGTATGCAATAAAATGTAATTTTATGACAGGAAAAAAAAAAAAAAGTCTGGTGCAAATTATGTGACAGCATCTTTCAGATATGAAATTACAATGTGGATTGATTTGAACCATTTCTCATACATCCGTAAATGTAAGTGAATAGAGATGATCCAAGAAAGAGTTCCTAATTTCTGAAAATCTTTGCATGACACAAACAAATGGAATAAGTAAATAAAACCTGCAAAGAGAACATCTAAACACAGAAAAGTGTGACTCTGTGGGCAGGGAACTCTCTTTTCAAACAAATACAGTACATCCTTTATCAGTTTCAAAGTTCCTCCCTTTGTCTACTGAGTGAAGGTGACACGCTCCAAAACCTATGTTTCTCTGCCCTACATCGGCACCATTCTAAGCCAGCATCCCAACTGAAAAGCAGCCTAATAAATGACTGATCTGGAACACTCCATGAAGTTCACAGGGGACTCTGATGTCAGTTTAGCATTACAAAGTTGCTTAGCTAATGATGCAATACTTTAATAAGCAAATAAACATAAAAAAATATTATTAAACAAATGACATTATTAATTAACCTTAATTTTACTTTTCTGCCTAGTTTGTCTAAATGCACAATAGGGTTGTTCTCTAGCATCCCTGCTGAAAAGACTAGTACAGTTGGTCATCAAACTAGACTAGCTTGGCCATCATAAAAACAAAAATGCTACTATAAGTCTTTTCAGCAGGGATGTTTTATTATAACCATAAACAACTTTTGGAACAAAGTGTGCCTGTGATGCCTTGCATGCTGTCTGTACACAGTGTAGTGATTTGGAACACAGCCACTGTCCTCATTGCCTAAGGTACAGCACCTGGGTATATTTTCTACACCCATACTTTATAAGCACTATATTACATGCTTTGGCTGTATTGTAAATCTTTACAGTGGTGCCAATAAAACTTTGTTGACTTGGAGGCAGAGGGAGAAAGAAATGCTTTGTGATGGCTTTGCTATGTGGTCTCTGGTTTGTGTGTTTCTCTTGGCAGCAGGGCTCGTTATCTGTGCGGCTGCATTGATCTTTCCCCGCGGGCTGGCCTTACCGCAGCACCTTCACGGCCCATGGCCAAACCCATTAGCACAAACATAAAGCCTATAGCCACACATTCTCCCATACACAGTCATTGACACTCACACATAAACCCCTATAGACTCTCATATACCATATCGGCATGAAGCCTTGTCTGTTTTGCAGATTCTTCTGGTCAAGAATTCATCTGATGGACATATACAGAGACTGGTCACAGTTTGTTTGTCTGAAATTACTATCTCTCTCTCTCTCTCTCTCTCTCTCTCTCTCTCTCTCTCTCTATATATATATATATATATATATATACAGTATGCAAATGGCACACAGTATAAGACTTTAATGGCTTTTGTTTGATGTGGTTTAATCATGTACATAAAAACTTGTTTGTTCTGTTTCTTAAAAGCTTTTTGTTTTGTGTTTCGATTAATCACGTAAAGGTCTTAAGTTTTTTTTTTTTTTTTTCAAGAGTGTATAGCCATGTTTGTTATTACTGTTCTCGATGTCTGATGAAGGCCTGGATAAAGGCCAAAAACATCATGTATTTTAACCCCAAAATTTTGATTTCTTTAAGAGTGAGTGTTGCACCTTTTCTAATTAACATGACTTTTTGATTTTTGGTTGCATCTCCTCTTCTGTTGGTAGAGCACCTCTTTTTCAGCTGTTTTTATAAAGCTCTGATATGTCATTTATGTGGCTTGGGAAGAAAATCCCAGCAAAATGGAATGTGTGTGGATTAGATAAAATGGGATTTAGCACTTGAATGATGAGAGGCAGAGTGAGACAGAGAAAGAGTGGAGAACAGACCCGCTCTGTGTTCATAAAGCTCCATGTAATCCTTACAGATGGATTGATCTGATCTGCTCAGGTGGACAGATAAAAGGAATTCGGATCTGGCATATTCTCTCTGCTCCATTACCTGTCCATAAATTTCAGGTCAAAGGTCATCCCCTGTTTGAGTGTCACACAAGTTGGCTCATGCCGAAATCAGTCACACACAACATTTTTTCACTCATGAGTCAAGAGCCAGACTTGAGGTTCATGAGTGAAGAAAGCCTTGACAGCCTTTGGGATTACTTCTAAAAGAGCAATTTGAAAGATAGAAGGAAATAGAATGAGTGTTGAATGAAATAAGGAGAAGGCAGAGTGAGGGAGGGAAGGAACAGATAAAAGTGATGAAGGAGCATTGTTGATTGGTTTCACGTCTGTATTTGTCAGCAGTAAGAGAGCTTAGTGGACCTGCCCTTGGAAGGGCTTATCTGGTATTAGCAGGTCCACTGCCCCATTGTCCCTGCCCAAAGACTCATGGGATGTCCAAGCCAGCCATCCGGAGCAGCACATAACCTCCATGGCATTCTATTTCATTTGGATGGAGGCTCACCAGACTTTCCTGACAGACTTCATCACTGCGTCTGATATAGAATACTTCCATACATGTGAAAAACAATATGCCAAAAGAGCAGTGTGTTCAAATTCATAGTATTTGAAAAACAGTGGGTGAAAAGTACTCAGAATACCTACTAATCCTGCCAAGATTCTGAGAACACATTCAAATCGACACTTTACTATACCATGAGGACCGAGGAGAGGAATTGTGAATGGCGCGATTGTGGTTTGTCACATGACTATATCAGAATAATAACTAGAAAAATGTGTGAGATGAGTTAACAACATGAATTGTTGTAGAATTATTTTCAGGGCTCTAGACTGCGCACAAATGGTTGCATCTTGCAACTAAATTTTATGAGTGCTCTCCCTGCAAAACTCATAAGCACTACCCCGTTTCTGTTTCATATGAGAAACATCTAACGAAACAAAAGTTTAATGAAACCACACAATTTGTTTGAGCTACGCAGTGCAGACAGTTTATCAGCTCAGACCAATAATTGAGCGCAGCACAAAACAACAGGTTTACTCAGGAGCCAGTGTTGATGCAGTATTATTTATGAAATGTGGCTATACAGCATGTTGTTTTACTGCTATATATTTGAAACACACCCATACATTTATAATTTCTATCCTAACTACAAAAGTCGATAGATTATATTTATTCATTTAAATTTGAATTCTTAAGATTAAGAATATTCTTTGGAAGCATTTTCAGGAATAGAAAACATTCTGAGGAGAAATGTTTTGTGAATCTGGCTTCAGGTTTCTTGTAGAAGTAGTACAATGAAAGGAGAAGAGAAGAAATCCAGACATGGCAATTTTCTAAGAGCAAGAGGGAGTGATTTAAACAAAAAGTATCATTTGTTAAGGCCACATTTTCCTCTTTGCAGCCTGAGTTTGGAGGTCTGGCGCCTCTGTCTGAAGCTTTTACAGAAGTGTCATGTTTCCAGATTCAGTGCCTTCAGAATGACAATTACAAAATGACACTTTTTATGACATCCGTGGCGCTTCTCTCTGCCAATTAATAACTCACACTCTCTCTTTCAAACTTTCTTAATATACAGACAACTATAAGTAAGCCATTTATACATCATGTGGATATTATTATTATTATTATTTATTTATTTATTTTAAGTAAGAACTGTATGAACATGTTGTGCTGCCCCAAATGACACAGTCAACCCTCACAGCCTTCCCCCAGCTCTACACTTTACCTTATGGTCTCGAAAAATTGGTGCATTTAGGGCACATGAAGAATGCAAAATGGTCATTGGAGTCCGGGCTTGTTCAACATTTTGAAGATCCTATCTATCTAAATATTGCCCAAACTAATGGCATGAGATTGGAGCAGGACTGTCTGTTTGTCTGATCAGTGGAAGATGCAGTAGTATTTTATGTTTGTACAGTCTGTTATTATTATGTTTTGGAAGCCAGTGTCTCGTCTGAGAAAACACCTCTGGTATAACCTCTTCAAAGTGCCCTGGTAGTGCCTTGAGGTTCTGTTGGTTCCATTTACATGATATTCTGCCCCTAAAGATGAGTCTTTTTTGCACTTACCTGTGGCTCGTCTATTATTTGATTATCTCCTCCCTGGATATTTGCTGCAGTTTTTTCGGACCTCTGCTTTGGTACTATCAATTTATCTGATGATATAATTTTTCAGTGCAGTTTAGTGTTACACAGATCTCTCAGAATTAAAGTGAGCTATAGTTTATAGAAATAGTTGCTTTACTCACCCTCAGTCCAGTACTTAGTCTGGAACAGATTTGGAGGAATGTTGCATTACATCACTTGCTCACCAATGGATCCTCTGCAGTGAATGGGTGCCATCAGAATGAGAGTCCAAACAGCTAAAAACTTCACAGTAATCCACAAGTAATCCATACAACATCATTTCTTGTGATGTGAAAAGCTGCGTGTTCATAAGACACAAATCCAACATTAAGGAGTTTTAAGTTTAACTCTTTAACTTTGAAGTCTTTTGACATATTTGTTTAGAACTTTTTCTGACTGTTTTCACTTATAAACAGTGCTTGATCCTGATTCAGACGGGACACATTTTTCACTTGGGAAAGCAATATTATAGATAGAGAAAAAATATTATTATTATTTTGTACGTTTTATTACAAAAACACTGCTTATTTCTTGTTTATTACAAATATGCAACTTTTCACT
Organism: Carassius gibelio; assembly: GCF_023724105.1. Classification (NCBI taxonomy): domain Eukaryota; kingdom Metazoa; phylum Chordata; class Actinopteri; order Cypriniformes; family Cyprinidae; genus Carassius; species Carassius gibelio. The sequence goes on along the minus strand of NC_068389.1, from coordinate 11,368,432 downwards.
TTACAATTTGTTATTTGATGGACTGGAGTCGTGTGGATTACTTTTGCATTATTGTAATGTTTATTTTCACCAGCAATTTGGACTCTCATTCTGATGGCACCCATTCACTGCAGAGGATCTATTGGTAAGCAAGTGATGCAATGCTAAATTTCTTCAAATCTCTTACCACGAAGAAACAAACTCATACCTGCATCTTGCATGGCCCGAGGGTGGATACATTTTCAGCAAATTTTCATTTTTGGCTGAACTTTTCCTTTACCATATCCAAAGAAAATATATGATTACAACAAGACAGAACGAACCAGTCTGAAAAAGCATGGACATTTGTCCTGTGGTCTTTGCAACAACACAGTGATTGACTTTTTGTGGAGAATTTCTAAGTATATTCACTAACATTTGACACTGTTTAAGTGAGAATAGTTATTTTTCCCTCAATCTTCTCTTCAGTGTAATGAGTTGATTCACAGCAGTGAACTGCAGATTTTGTCCTGACCTTGTCTGGCACCAGAGGGGGGAAGCTGTCTGTCTGATTAACTCAATACAGCCAAACTGACAATGATGAAAGCCAACAGAAGAAAAATACTACAGTGCTATGAAACCATTCCTGACATTCGTCTGATGTGCAAGACCATAGGGAGCTGTGTATCTAAGACATTTGACCATTCACAAGTTTTAAGTCTTTTTGATCTGAAGCCAGAATGTGTGTGTGTGTGTGTTTTTTTTTTTTTTGCATGACACTAAACTATAAGCATCATCTCAACTCAGTGCTTCCCTCAATTCCCCTCTCTCTTTTCACCAGGTTTTAATGGGTTATCTGTCATTCCTAAAGCTGAAAGTCACCTTGCGGTGTTTCTCTTATCGGTTCTTTACTGGGAGTGAAATGGAGACTATTTTAAATGCATTTGAGACATTTCAGTAAATGTCTCTGCAAACAGAAAGTTCAGATAACGAGCTAAACTTTTAAAATTCAATGACATTTACCCATTCTGACCTAACATGCGTTTTAATAGACTAAACGGTAACACTTTAAAATAATGGTCCGTTGTTAATAAGTAGCTACGCAGGAAGTAATAGGTAGTACTACATTAACACTTAACTTAATACTATTAACTAATATAGAAGCAAGATTAACTAAGCAGTAAGTAATAGCTCATTTAGGACATAGGTAGTTCCTTATTAGTTATTTGATAATTACTAAAGAAAAATATCGTCATTGAGAACTACTTTGGAACTATGGCCAACTAATGAAGAATAAACAATTAATTACTAATCACAACAGCTACGTCTATAAAGTGAACAATTAGCTTCTTTATGGAAACGTGTATATATATATATATATATATATATATATAGCCTATCCATATGATATATTTAATGAGCTCCACTAAGTTCAATGTCTCCAACTCTAATAACTTTAACGTTAGTGATATCATGCTGGGGAGGGCTTCTCTTCAGGAAGTGACAATAAATAATGATGTTCTCTTGTCAAAACATATTTGCATCCTTCATGAAAACATTGACTGCATTTATAGTGTTAAGCACAAAACAACATCTTCCAGATTACAATGTGTCTGGTAGAATATCACTAGTACCTCACAGAAATATATGGCTGTACAGTATGTGTCAGATAGTTTTATTGTAAATTACTTGTGAAATCCATGACTCGAGTGTTCAATGTGATCTCATGAGAATACGTGTGTATTTTTACGTTAAATGTGGTTCTATCACACGTATATTTACATACGTTTTCATGCACATAGAAACGTACAATTTATACGTATTTATAGCAGTAAAACGTACAAATACATGTTTTTATTCAATTTATTGAAAGCAGTTTACTCGTCTATTTAATAGGAACTAACATTTCTGTGCATGCTGCAAACCATAGATACACACAAAAGCACAGCATACAATTACAAATCACATCCATTTTATTTGTTTGCTGTACTGCATATCTTTAGAATCCAGATGTTTGCAAGGAGCATGTCCAAATTCAGCCCTTTATCAATGGTTCTTCATATTCATTCTCAGCAACAGCGTCCGTCACAGTCAAAGCTGAGCTAGCGCTCGTTATGAATTTGAAAATAGCGCCAGTGCGCCACGTTACGACATGATTTACGGCACTGATATCGAACGCTCATTGGTCCTCATCCAATTCGTCACAGATTGCGACATGTTGTGTTTCAGTTTATGACATTTGAATACTGCGCCAGTGCGCCTTCACGGAGAGAAGACAGATACATAATTTCATGGATTAATAAATTAAATTCTGCTCTGTACCCTATAAAAACTATTACCTCCATATAGAGGACTGCGACTGGAACTCATTATCATTTGAACTACTTTTGGTACCACTTTTGATATTTTCGCAAAAAATAAATGATTAACGTTACGTTTGTTTGTTTGTTATTTGTTTATTTATAACAGTAACGTTATGTAGTTTTAAGAAATGTTGTCTTTAAAATAAAAAATCTTTCACTTTAAAATAAATGGTCCAGATCACTAGTAACGTTAGTTCATGCGGACTGACAAGGTAACACTTGAGTAATTAGTCAGGAGTTAACATGTTTTTCACTTTAAAATAATGGGCCAGATCACTATAGTAGTTCCTGCGGACTGACAAGGTAACGCTTGAGTAATTAGTCAGGAGTTAACATGTTTTTCACTTTAAAATAATGGGCCAGATCACTAGTAGTTCCTGCGGACTGACAAGGTAACGCTTGAGCAATTAGTCAGGAGTTGACATGTTTTTCACTTTAAAATAATGGGCCAGATCACTATAGTAGTTCCGGCGGACTGACAAGATAACACTTGAGTAATGAGTAATGGATTTCACAAGTAATTTACAATAAAATTATCTGACACATACTGTACAGCCATATATTTCTGTGAGGAACTAGTGATATTCTACCAGACATTGTAATCTGGAAGATGTTGTTTTGTGCTTAACACTATAAATGCAGTCAATGTTTTCATGAAGGATGCAAAGATGTTTTGACAAGAGAACATCATTATTTATTGTCACTTCCTGAAGAGAAGCCCTCCCCAGCATGATATCACTAACGTTAAAGTTATTAGAGTTGGAGACATTGAACTTAATGGAGCTCATAAAATATATCATATGGATAGGCTATATATATATATATATATATATATATATATATATATATATATATATATATATATATATATATACACATATATATATATATATATATATATATATATATATATATATATATATATATATATATATATATGTATGTATGTATGTATGTATGTATATATATATATATATATATATATATATATATATATATATATATATATATATATATATATATATACATTTCCATAAAGAAGCTAATTGTTCACTTTATAGACGTAGCTGTTGTGATTAGTAATTAATTGGTTATTCTTCATTAGTTGGCCATAGTTCCAAAGTAGTTCTCAATGACGATATTTTTCTTTAGTAATTATCAAATAACTAATAAGGAACTACCTATGTCCTAAATGAGCTATTACTTACTGCTTAGTTAATCTTGCTTCTATATTAGTTAATAGTATTAAGTTAAGTGTTAATGTAGTACTACCTATTACTTCCTGCGTAGTTACTTATTAACAACGGACCATTATTTTAAAGCGTTACCGACTAAACCACACAGTGTATGCCTGCACTCTCTGGGTGTGTTTTTGTGTGATATATGCAGACCACTGATTTATCAAACCTGTTTTCTTGTAGTCTGTTTTTCCGAATTTTGTACTAAGTAACGAATATGTTTCAGGGAAATGTATCGGAGTAAAAGTATACATTTAAATAAAAATATATAAATAAATAAAGTGATTGAAAGCTGACAGAAAGATTAAAACTCAAGTAAAGTACAGATTCTGTACTGTAACAAAGTATTAATAAATCGTTGCATTACACCACTGGATATAAGGCGATAAAATGTGCTTAGAGCTCTTTTTTCTTCTTCTCTAGATTAACCTGCAACCCCCAGGCATCCTATTATTGCCATGGAAACTGAATGAGGGATGGAGAGGTTATCCTTTGATTCAATCTGCAACACCATCTGCTTTTTGAAACATTTTCAGTTTGGTATTTCAGAGATTTGGATCAAGGAATTTGATGATATCCGTTGGGGATCCTGAATTGAAATAATTTAAATAATCTTCTTGCCTCCTCTTAAATTAGCAGGATTTAAGATTCCAAAGAAAGAACTATTGTTCAGAAAATAACCCAGTACTGTTTAATTAAATACAATCAGAAAGTCTGTTATATGTAATTACTGATCTCTGACTAATGTTGTATTTATTTTAATCTGAATAGTGTTGAGTGGATTGCTCAATGTGTGTATCCAGTGGCTATCACCTTTTCTCAGAAGCTCTGGTGTTATATTAAGATTTTGTCTGGGAGGAATTGAAAAGTTGTGTTATTGATTTCGCCCTTGGTTTGACCCTCTGTGTCTGTCAAACGCTGTCAGCCATCACGGGGTGGAACATGTCCGATTTAACTTCAACTGACAAACATGGACTCAACAGGAACTAATGTGAAAAAGAAGAGAGACATTCACTGGAGAAAAAAAAGAGAGTAATTGTTAGATGGCACTGAAGGATTTGGTCGGTAAAAAACAATGACTGAAATGCATTTATAAACTCCATAAAATTGTATGAAAAGTTATTTTCAACTTAAAACAGACCTCCATGGAATAGTTCAAAAGCTGAAAATTTACCCATCAGTTTAATCAATTAACATCTTTTGAAGTAAAAATCTGGATGTTTGTAAGAAACAAATCCATAATTAAGGCATTTTAACGTTAAGCTATCTGGCCAACATCAATAATAACACTTCATTTAGTGAAAAAGTTAATGCCCTTCTGTCCCCTCACATCAAAATCCACCAGTGTATCTGTTTAGAATGTTTTTGAACTATTTTTTACAGGTAGATGAACTGCTTGAACTGTACATATTTTCTCTGAATTCAGACGAGACCACTTTTTTATTTGAGAAAGCAGTAGAAGACATTTGGATAGAGCAATTACTGACATAATTTCTGTGGGAGTGGTTTGCAAAAAGGGGTGTGGTCATTCAAATGTAGTTCATATGTGAGCTAAATGATTGAATATTACTTTACATAGGCAGGGCTTGTATCATGCCAGCCTCATGCTGATTATGGTATAAATGTTATAATATTATGGTTTACAGTAAAGGATGAGGCAAAATTATCTGCAGTAATTGAGAGCATGCCACAGATGCAGTATAGTTGAAAATAACATTTATATTTGCTCAAATTAACAGTGAAATTGATCTAACATGAATCATCATTGAAAATGATCTTAAGAATGGAAGATTAAGAAATTGCCTTTTTAAGTTTACAACATACGTCTCTGTTTGGCCCCATTAGTGATTCACCATCTTCATAAAAAATATGAAAATGAAACGTCTCAAAAGAATATCTCACTCAAAAAGAAAATTCTTGACATCAAAAAATTATGTAAGTTCATGAGAGAGAATGTTGTGTATGATTCATGAACAAATTGTTCTTTTGAGTCAGATCTTCAGTGAATCTGTAGATCAGGTGTGACATGGTTTTTCTTGTGTTTTCTTATTTTTTAGCTAATAGTGAATAGTTTCTCACCCAAAGACATGGAATATGTAAGGGATAATGTACATCCAGCCAGTTGTTCACGCAGAATAAACCAGACAGGGTGAACAGTACCGCAATGCGAAGTGACACTTATTACATGGCTACTTACCACAAGTAAATAATTAGACGCAAAATATTGATTTGAGTTGAAATATTTGAACACTAAGCTTCTGTGAAGACAGCACTTGCGAGCAAGCGGCAAATGCAAACTAAATGGACATGCAGTGCAGTCAAATCACGTATTACACAACATTTCACTTCAAAATAATTAAGGCAATAAAAGAATTAAGACTGAAATGTTTTAAAACCTTACCAGTTTGTTAGTTCTCTTATAATCCATTACACCGTACAAAACAATCATAGCAAAATGGCAGCTGTGTTTGTATAAAACGAGAGCGAGTCCGCGATACCAGGATGACATAAACAATTGTACACCATTTAGAATCGAGTTTTAATATTTCAAAAGCTAAAGAAACGCAAAGCATCCACCAAGAAAAAAATAGTTCAAGCTAGAGTACAGCGCTGACTGCTGTTACCTCAATGTGTTATTGGGTTTAACAGGTTGTTATCCAGGGAATGTCAGATTCTGACCAATCAGAATCAAGTGTTCCACAGAGCCGTGTACTAAACAGCAATAATTCATATGGACTACTTGATGTTTTTGTGTCCCTTTTGATGCTTGAGATCTCCAGTGTCTATCCATTGCAATTTAATGTAAAAAACGAATAGGACATTCTTCAGAATTTTTCATGATGGAAATGGTTTGTAATGACATTTACAGTTTTTCTTCTTCTTTTTTTTTTCTTTTTGAGAGGACTACCATTTTAAGATGGGAATATGACCTCTGGGACCATTTCAGCTCTCTCTGCATTTCTGCTTTTTGTCTCACTAACAAGCCTGTGCAGCAGGAAATGGAACAAGAGTGAAAAGAGAACCAAGAGCGCTTTAAGCACTTGTTAAATGCCAATCAGCAGAAATGTCAACTCTCATGTTGCAGATGTTTCTAAAATGGATTCAGCGCTGTGAAAAACATCGTTCCAAACACTCTGCCTATGAAATTGCTTTCCCTCTGACTAGATTAGCACTCCTCTCTCACTTCCTTTCCCCCATTTCCCCCCTCCTCATTTCTGTCTCTGTTTTCTCTCTGCTCACAGCCATTACCTGAAATGTGCACTTTCTTTACTCTCCCACAGAGTCTTTCCAGGTTACTCTTGAGGACAAACTGCCTCACGCTGCCAGCACTCAGGGGGAAAAATGGGCTACTGGAGCGTCAGAGTACTCTTCCTGACGAAGAGCGGAGGGTGTGTGGCAGAAAGGGCCATATATAAATGAGCACTCCGTCGCAACACATACAGAAGGATTGTCAGTATTCTCACATGACCCTCTGATGAGGGAATACAGGTAGAATATTGAAAATAACTTTGCTTTTGAAAGGACTCAACATTCTCGACATAACACAAACTCTTGCTCATTGAAATTCAGGCTGGGATGTAATCAAGGTTATAGTCAAAGCTGATGCAACAGAGGCCTTGAAAAAAGAAGAATAAGTCTTTCATTCTTGACTGTATTCTGTTTTTAACAGTTTGTAGATGTTTTAATATTCTCTGTCTGCTATAAGGTTACTGGTTCACAGGTCACGGTGATGTTAGCCTTTCCTCCACTAGATTTAGCCACTGTTTTACATGCCATCTGATGTCAATAAGCTAACAAGCTAACAATTGACTACTGCTAGTGAAGCTGATGTTTGAATTTAAATGCTTTCACACCTCAGTCTTCTGACTGGCAAAAGAAAGAATCTAAATTATGGAAATGTGCTGAGTTCAATTGCAGCACTTAACTTCCTATGTAAATTATTCTCTGTTCAAGTCTTGTCAAATACGATATTTTGAATTTATATAATTTAAACAACCCGTTCTCATCAGTCTGCGTATAAATAACACGACTTTACACTTTCTATTTGCGTGTAATGCATACGCCAAATGCCATTTTTGCGTGCATATGATACGCCAATCCTTCCCATTAATTTCGGTGGAGAGCAGATGCGTCCAAATAACACGCGTCATCTTCAGCGGCAGTGACGTCATCAGCGAGGCTCGTTCAGTTCACCTGATGCGCGTACACCTTCAAACAGGTAAGCAAGGGTAAATATATTTTTTTCTTCTTCTTTTTGTAATGATATCACGTGGGTAAGCGTATTGTTTTAATTATTTCAGTATTTCTGCATCACGTTAGACAGGGCCGTGTTTTTAAAGGGCAGTTTATGCTCAAATTATGGGTCAGTGGGCTGCTCAGCTAGCCTACCATTGTCATTAGCCTAAGCTAACCTGTACTGTTTATAGACCTGTTGCAGTTTTAAATAAATAATGATGTGACATATGGGTCTTTAGCTTTTAGACATGACTAATACAAGCACAACAAATCACCCAACCCAATATCGCGTGATAATCGTGATCGTGTAAAAAGTCCACACATTTAGCATATTTTTACAATACTAGCCTAACTTTTGCTTGACCACGTCATGTGTAGCCAATACACACACAGTAACTACAGCATATTTACCATGCTTCTCCTACTGTAACCGTAGTTTTACTCTGGACTTTGTAACGCACATAACCACGACATTTACTATGGGTTTACCATAGTAACCATAGTTTTACTCTGGTATTTGTAGTTACTAACACACAATAACCACGACATTTACTATGGGTTTACCATAGTAACCATAGTTTTACTCTGGTATTTGTAGTTACTAACACACAATAACCACGACATTTACTATGGGTTTACCACAGTAACCATAGTTTTACTCTGGTATTTGTAGTTACTAACACACAATAACCACGACATTTACTATGGGTTTACCATAGTAACCATAGTTTTACTCTGGTATTTGTATTTACTAACACACATAACCACGACATTTACTATGGGTTTACCATAGTAACCATAGTTTTACTCTGGTATTTGTATTTACTAACACACATAACCACGACATTTACTATGGGTTTACCATAGTAACCATAGTTTTACTCTGGTATTTGTAGTTACTAACACACAATAACCACGACATTTACTATGGGTTTACCATAGTAACCATAGTTTTACTCTGGTATTTGTAGTTACTAACACACAATAACCACGACATTTACTATGGGTTTACCACAGTAACCATAGTTTTACTCTGGTATTTGTAGTTACTAACACACAATAACCACGACATTTACTATGGGTTTACCATAGTAACCATAGTTTTACTCTGGTATTTGTATTTACTAACACACATAACCACGACATTTACTATGGGTTTACCATAGTAACCATAGTTTTACTCTGGTATTTGTATTTACTAACACACATAACCACGACATTTACTATGGGTTTACCATAGTAACCATAGTTTTACTCTGGTATTTGTATTTACTAACACACAATAACCACAACACTTACCAGGATTTTACCACAGTAACTGTGTTTTTACTCTACACTATTTGTAAAGCACAGTAACCACTAAGTTTGCCATGCCTTTAATATCTTTTTGTGATGTAATTGTAATTCAGTGTTTTTTCTGTCTTGCAGTTACGTCGGATTACATACTCCACAACAACCTGTAATCCAGCAGATCTTTAAAGAAGCCATCTCTTGTAAAATCTCTCTCTCCCTCTCTCTCTCTCTCTCTCTCTCTCTCTCTCTCTCTCTCTCTCGCTCTGCTAGAATTAACAGGGAACTTCAACTCCACGATCCCAATGCTGATATTGAAGAAGCTGTCAAGGGGGCTGAACAAGTCCTTCAAAGGATCAACCCTTCACAGGTAATGTTGAAGACTCTTAGTTATAACTGATTTGCTTTAATGAACGCATCCTTATATTATGTGTTAATCAAATATTTTGGTCACAGATCATTTTAACACACTGTCTCAACATGTTTATATTTCAGGAAGGCCTGTCATGAGATTTGAATTTGACCATCTTGTGCATTTATGAAGAAGACCAAAAGCTGCAAAGGCAAACACTTCCAATGGTACGTCAGATACATTTTTCTCAGCATTTGATGTTTCTTAAATTTTGGTTCACTTAGCCCATCAGGAAGAACACTCAACAAAGAGCATGTTGTAGTAGTAATAATTCATCCAATAATCATATTATATTGCACAAGCGTACTTGTACAAAATTCTACAACTTTTACTCCTACTGCTGTTATTGGCCATTACCACGGCTCCCATCAGATTGTGCCCATTGTACGAGTGTTTATATCATGAAGTTTAAATGAAGTCCATTGTATTCTTTATTCATCTTTACAAATTGGTGCCGCCTCTTCCTGTTTCAACAGTACATGATATCTGTCCACACCTCATAGTCTGCCTTTCTTTCTTTGGTGATGTTACTGAACACATCTGTCTTAGAAGCAAGAGAATGGAAATCCTAGTTTAACTTTTCAAGTGCTACAAATCAGATCTTCAATGAATTTGGGCAATCAGATCACTTAAAGTTGTTCACACAAAGACCAATAACTATAATGAGAAGTATTTTAGCATCCACACCAACAGACAATACTGTTCTCTTAAATCTCTTAAATGTTCCCCTCATTCTGTTAAATTTATACACAAAATTCTGCCTTTCTCTGCCTTTTTCACTTCATCTTCATGCTGTACTCCCTCACTCACACATTCTTTTATGCTCTGTTGTAAGGCAGAAACTGAGAGTTTGCATGATGGCCTTTTCTCAGACGCTGAATCTGATGTGTACAGATGAACTCAGGAGCCTACTAGAGTTGCCAAGGAACTTGTGTTTGAAGTATATAATTATATCTGCTTTATTTATATTTTTAAACAACAATAATGATTAAACATGGGGTCAATAAATATTTTCTTGTTTTACAGCTGAAGACCAGAAACGCAAAGAAAATCAGTCAAACCAGTCCTAAAGAAATGAGGAATGAACATGGACTTCTTGTGCCCCAAAAGAAAAGACAGAAAGGTGAAAAGTTTCACATTTCAATTTGTATGTCTGAATTCAATGCAGTTATGTGTGGTACAACATTGATGTTGATCTCTCAAAAGACTTTTCAAGTCCGCAGTTATAGTTTTTCACATATACATCTTTTTTATAGCTCCTAAAATGAGCAAATAAGCTGTGCATCATCTCTGTGATTTGGGAAGGAAATGACTGAATATGGTGAGTACTGACACCTGCAACTGTATTCACCAACACTATTACTCTAGAATGGTTATTGCTGTTATTGCTGACTTATTGTTTTGTCTGTTTGTTTGAATTAAGATGAAGCCAGTTGATGAAGATATCAATTGAATGGCCACCGAGTGCATCACTGCTACCTGAACCCATCAGTTATCTTCTGTGAAGACTGCATTCACAAACCGCTCTACTGCGACAGCTCAGATGTTACGGCCTGTAAAAGTAAACATCACAGCTAAACAACGAGAGCTAGTTGTGGTGGGATTCTTTTGGCCAATATCCCCAACAAGAATCAATGTTAAGTCCAGTGCAACAATTATAAATAAAAATACTATATATTGTTTATTGATTTACCATAACCTAAATACATGTTTTGGCCCTCCAGGACATCTAGACCAGGTGGAGTGTGAGGAGGACCGTCAGAGACTCCAGCCAGCCGAGCCATGGATTGCTCTCACTGTTACCATCAGGCATGCGTTATCACAGAACCTACACCAGCAGACAGTGAGACAAGTTCCTTTCACAGGCAATCAGACTGAACTGATCTCATACCAGTAAAACCATACACACCCCACCAACCTCATATGCCCTGCACTCTTATCAGTTATGCTGACTGGACTCAATATTATTATGCACCCTGACATTCTGTTTGCACTAATTCATACCGTGCTTTACTGCAGAGATGTATGTGTACTGTGATTATTATTGTTTTCAATTCATGCTCTTTGTATAGCATAATTTTTTAACATATATTGTTCTCTACCTGAATTGAGTCCCTTATATATGTGTGTTGCATATATATATATTCAGAATTTGTATTTCATATATATTCATGAAGTAATTCATTTGTCATCCATACTGTCACGCTGCAGTCTGCACCCAAGACTTTCATCACCTGTATACTTGTGTTCATTGTATTGTGACAATAAAGATATTTGATTTAAATTAGTTACATGTCTTTTGTTCATCAGTTGTGCTGTAGGGTGCTGCATAACAACTGCAAAAAAAAATGTATGACATGGAAGATTATGATATGTCCAGGACATGGACAAGCAAGAAGAGGAAGAAAAGCAGGAGAGCTCTAAAAACTTGATGTGATTCTTTGGGGCTCAAGACATTTCACCATGCATGCATTTGCATGGCTTCATCTGATTAGAAAAACATGGTTTTAACATAACCCATTTTTAATATTGTTAAAAATTGTATATCATTTGTCTTAATACACTACTTTAGTTGTCTTTATGTTGTATCCTCCAGTAAAGTACTGCACATGGTGTTGGATAATAAAGTAGGGTGAATATTCTATATTAAGAATGGTGTTTGGTAAATACACCATTTAATTTTGTAAACAATAGATAAATGTGTTTTAATTAAGAAATGAACATTTGGTTACATTAATGACATTCAGTTAGATGAAGGGCAGGCTGAAAGCTGCATTAGAAGATACTGCATGGACTATAATGCTGCAGGAATTTTATGCACAACTGAAGGTGATGGACAAGGGAAAGATCAACATGAATCCAGTACTGTATAATAAGCAAGATGAGCATGCACATTACTGATGTTTAGTACCCGAGGAGGACAAATATGAGGAGTATTTTACACAGAGACACAAATTAGCTCTTAATATTATGATTCTTTGCATTGCATGAATTGTATGGCTTTGCACTATAAACTACACACTCTTTGTACCTTGTCTTACTGAATGACACATTGACACTGTGAAAGTACAATGAAGTGTCACAGTATGTATTGGTTGTTTAAATTGGTGTCTTTGTTTACTTTCAATACTGTATCCTTGCACCTGATATAATTCAATATTTGGAGCCTATTCCAAATAGGCACTGATGTATATTTTTATGGTTCTATTCTTATTCTAAGATAAACATGACTTACAACTTACATATTGGCAATTTGTTGAAAAGAAAAACTTAAAAATTATGACTCAGCACAGTCTGTTGTCCATGATGAGAAAAGGTATGTGTATGTTTTACTGCCCTTCCATCTTCAAGGGCCCAGTAGAGTCCCTTAGAAGAGCAAAAAAATGTAAATTTCAAATGGCTGTAAATCAAAGTCTGATTATAGTGTCAAAGAAAAAATTGGCAGGACAACTACTTATGCTATGCTAATTAAATAATGTTGGACAGAGTTTTCAAACATATATGGAAAGGTGGTATAAAGGTGTTTAAAAAAGTGCACTTAGTAAAATATCGAATTTCAGCCTGCCTCTTAAATATGTCATTAATGTTTACACAATGAACATGTTTAGATGACCCTTTGTTAAAAAAGATTGCATTTTCCCATTTTTTTAATTATTAAACATTTTAAACTACATTACCCATAAGCCTCTGCCATTCTATCGTTTGAACGCGAGTAATATTAGCGCTGGTATTTGGAGTTTATTGGACTTGTGCTTAGGGTTAGGGTTACGATTTCGGTAAAGAGGTAATTTCTCACGACATAGCAACACTGCATTGTTAACTGAAGGTGTTACTGACGTAATAATTACAGTCAAACGGACTTTGCAACATTAAGCGGTTTATAATTTGGGTTAAAAGATAGTCCAATCACAGCGAGTTCTGCGAGAGCCAAGGGAACGTCAAAGCCAATGGCAACCCAGTTGAGCAGAGGCGTCACACTAACTTGTACATATATGGTCATTTATGCCGGGAGCTTCCGGGTTCCTGTAATGAATGGACAGAAGCTGCAGTTACCCTGATGCAGCAAGAAATACGTTGATTAAAGGTGTTTTTTTTGTTTTGTGTTTTAACGAAGGTATAATGATTCCCATTGTATTGAATAGGCTACATTGTTTACACTAATATTAGTGTACAGTACTTAAACTCAAAAGTTTGCATATACTGTGTGAAAAATAAATGTCAAAATGTTTCATTTGCTCAAAAAAAAAAACACCTCTGAAGATTATTTAAACACAATATTTTTCTACTACTCAATTTTCCTTCTGTAATATTTACAATGTATTTATAGTGTATTAAAGGTAAACAATTTATCACATCTACGTTTCATGGAAATGGACCCTAAAAACTTGCCATTCTTAGATCCACCAGTTGAACTATAGGAATAGAAAACAAACAAACAAACATCATGACATCAATCACTCATTGTCTAGTCATTTTACAGTGTTTATTGATATGTCAAACTTTTCGCAGATAAACATAGTGCCCAGGACAGTCTCTCTCCAGTTTATTCCACTATGAAAAAAAAGAAAAGTTGATAAAAAAAAAAAATGCATAGAGGTAACTAAGTGAAAACAAACAAACACAATTGCAACAGAAACTCCCTTCAAAAAACATAAGTTTAATATTCAAAAATAAAAAGGGAATTTGTTTACAGAAATCCTGACAAAAGATGCCAAAGAATAATCAAGGCTACAGTTGAAAATATATAGTTTTCTTCCCTTTATCAACCAAATAGGCAAAAATGATTAAGAACAATGCTCCAATATTTTACAATTATCACCTTTAAAAACATATATCCTGTAATCATTGTTTGCTTCTATTGTGAATAAATGCAAAACAAATAAATGGTTAATAATAATAATTATTATTATGTGTATATATATATATATATATATATAATATATATATATATATATATATATATACAGGAGTGCTTATAGTAGAGATTGGAGTGATGAATGTAGAGGTTGGCAGTAAAGGACTGAGAGCAGATGTGTCACACAAGAGAGGAAGATCTGGAAGCTTTTGAATGGGCTGATATTGTGAAGAGCTGATGAAGAATGATTAAGTAATCTGTGAGAAATCCTGCAAGAAGAAACAAAGATAATTTATCACATTATGAACAACAAAAACACTGACAACAACAAATGGCAGAATACAACATACTGTAACTGCAGTGTGCATAGCAGTAATTGTACAGTACTGTCTGTTGGTGTGGATGCTAAAATACTTCTCATTATAGTTATTGGTCTTTGTGTGAACAACTTTAAGTGATCTGATTGCCCAAATTCATTGAAGATCTGATTTGTAGCACTTGAAAAGTTAAACTAGGATTTCCATTCTCTTGCTTCTAAGACAGATGTGTTCAGTAACATCACCAAAGAAAGAAAGGCAGACTATGAGGTGTGGACAGATATCATGTACTGTTGAAACAGGAAGAGGCGGCACCAATTTGTAAAGATGAATAAAGAATACAATGGACTTCATTTAAACTTCATGATATAAACACTCGTACAATGGGCACAATCTGATGGGAGCCGTGGTAATGGCCAATAACAGCAGTAGGAGTAAAAGTTGTAGAATTTTGTACAAGTACGCTTGTGCAATATAATATGATTATTGGATGAATTATTACTACTACAACATGCTCTTTGTTGAGTGTTCTTCCTGATGGGCTAAGTGAACCAAAATTTAAGAAACATCAAATGCTGAGAAAAATGTATCTGACGTACCATTGGAAGTGTTTGCCTTTGCAGCTTTTGGTCTTCTTCATAAATGCACAAGATGGTCAAATTCAAATCTCATGACAGGCCTTCCTGAAATATAAACATGTTGAGACAGTGTGTTAAAATGATCTGTGACCAAAATATTTGATTAACACATAATATAAGGATGCGTTCATTAAAGCAAATCAGTTATAACTAAGAGTCTTCAACATTACCTGTGAAGGGTTGATCCTTTGAAGGACTTGTTCAGCCCCCTTGACAGCTTCTTCAATATCAGCATTGGGATCGTGGAGTTGAAGTTCCCTGTTAATTCTAGCAGAGAGAGAGAGAGAGAGAGAGAGAGAGAGAGAGAGAGAGGGAGAGATTTTACAAGAGATGGCTTCTTTAAAGATCTGCTGGATTACAGGTTGTTGTGGAGTATGTAATCCGACGTAACTGCAAGACAGAAAAAACACTGAATTACAATTACATCACAAAAAGATATTAAAGGCATGGCAAACTTAGTGGTTAGAGAACACACTTTCCCTGGCAGCAGTCAGGCCCTTCAGTGAAGTGACATTCAGCCAAGTATGGTGACCCACACTCAGAATTTGTGCTCTGCATTTAACCCATCCGAAATGCACACACACAGAGCAGTGAACACACACACACACACTGTGAGCACACACCCGGAGCAGTGGGCAGCCATTTATGCTGCGGCGCCCGGGGAGCAGTTGGGGGTTCGATGCCTTGCTCAAGGGCACCTAAGTCGTGGTATTGAAGGTGGAGAGAGAACTGTACATGCACTCCCCCCACCCACAATTCCGTCCGGCCCGAGACTAGAACCCACAACCCTTCGATTGGGAGTCCAACCCTCTAACCATTAGGCCACGACTTCCCCAAAAAACAGTGTTATTACTGTGCTTTACAAATAGTGTAGAGTAAAAACAGTTACTGTGGTAAAATCCTGGTAAGTGTTGTGGTTATTGTGTGTTAGTAAATACAAATACCAGAGTAAAACTATGGTTACTATGGTTAAACCATAGTAAATGTCGTGGTTATTGTGTGTTATTAACTACAAATACCAGAGTAAAACTATGGTTACTATGGTAAACCCATAGTAAATGTCGTGGTTATTGTGTGTTAGTAACTACAAATACCAGAGTAAAACTATGGTTACTATGGTAAACCCATAGTAAATGTCGTGGTTATTGTGTGTTAGTAACTACAAATACCAGAGTAAAACTATGGTTACTATGGTAAACCCATAGTAAATGTCGTGGTTATGTGCGTTACAAAGTCCAGAGTAAAACTACGGTTACAGTAGGAGAAGCATGGTAAATATGCTGTAGTTACTGTGTGTGTATTGGCTACACATGACGTGGTCAAGCAAAAGTTAGGCTAGTATTGTAAAAATATGCTAAATGTGTGGACTTTTTACACGATCACGATTATCACGCGATATTGGGTTGGGTGCTTTGTTGTGCTTGTAGTCATGTCTAAAAGCTGAAGACCCATCATAAATTTATTTAAAACTGCAACAGGTCTATAAACAGTACAGGTTAGCTTAGGCTAATGACAATGGTAGGCTAGCTGAGCAGCCCACTGACCCATAATTTGAGCATAAACTGCCCTTTAAAAACACGGCCCTGTCTAACGTGATGCAGAAATACTGAAATAATTAAAACAATACGCTTACCCACGTGATATCATTACAAAAAGAAGAAGAAAAAAATATATTTACCCTTGCTTACCTGTTTGAAGGTGTACGCGCATCAGGTGAACTGAACGAGCCTCGGTCGCTGGTGACGTCACTGCCGCTGAAGATGATGCGTGTTATTTGGACGCATCTGCTCTCCACCGAAATTAATGGGAAGGATTGGCGTATCATATGCACGCAAAAATGGCATTTGGCGTATGCATTACACGCAAATAGAAAGTGTAAAGTCGTGTTATTTATACGCAGACTGATGAGAACGGGTTGAATTTAAAAACAACAACAAGTTAACAGTTCCATTTTTCTGTTTTCATTTTCATTTTAGTAATTTTGTTTTATTAGTTTTATTTCAGTTGTAGTTTAATTTATAGTTCGCTTCGCGCTTTTCAAATATGGGCAATGTGAAGTTTGTGAACATGGAAAATGATTGACAGACAGAAAGCACCTCAAAGTCTTCTGAATGCCGAAAAAAAGAAAGAAAAAAGAGATTACTAAGTATTTTGCTTAAAGTGCAATGTGTTTTTTTTTTTTTTTTTGTTTTTTGCAGTCTTGTCAAATATGGCTTATATAGCTTAACTAAACAAGTTATGTTGCAATTATATATTTTCAGTTTTCATTTTCATTTTAGCAGATTTGTTATTGATTATTGATTTTTGTCCTTTTTTATATTCCTGTTTAACTTTCATTTAGATTTTCATTTTATTTTCATGTATTATTAACATTTTGACATTTAATGTTTTTGATCTAATATTTATATTTTGTTTTACTTCAAATTATTTAAGTTATTTTTAACTGAAAATTAATTGTAATTGTTTTAGTTAACTACTGTCACTGAGTTGCTTCCTGCTTTCCGTGTATAAAATACATATAAAATGATTGGAAGGCAGAAAGCACCTCAAAGCCTTCTGATTGGAATATTTTAGCCATTCATCATGCAACTTTCTGTGTAATTCATTCTCCAAAGTCTTGACAAATACGATAGCTTCCATTTATAAAGTTTCATTGAACAAGGGACCGTTCCAAGTCTACCTGAAGTTTTCTTGAACAGACATGGCAAATGTCTGTAATGCTGAATAAAGAACTTTATTTTCAATTTGCATGTTTTGTCAACATTTAGCTTTTGTTCGCTGAATTGATTTGCTCAGGATGTCTTTGTGAGAAAGAACATCTCTATCCCTGTTTTTTTTTCTTTTTTTCTCAAAGACCTATTTGCATTTGACTTTGTCCCTGCTCGGCTTTCTCAGTGCTGTTTGTATGTCACCACTTTCTAATTAAATGCTAAAATATTTATTTTTGAAAACTTATTACAGGCTCAGCATTTGTTTGCAGAGAAAATATTTCGAAAAGAATGAAGGGGTGATTTTGTTAGCCATTACCTCCTGGTCACCATGAGCAGTAAAATCAATGAAAGCAAATATAAACGAAAAGGCTAGGCAGACGCATACACCTTGAAATAATAACAGGCCTTCTTTTACTCATTTTTTTTTTTTCCATTCCATTTTTACTCCCCCCTCCCTTCCGTTTTTTTCAGCATTTGACTTTTGAGACAGCTGCCTATGGTTGACATTTTCGTTCCTGATGCACTCCTGAATTCTGGCTTCAATAGGCACCCTGTCTTCCAGCTCCTGGCTTTGAATACCGCTGGGGCCAGAGACCCAGCAGACCTGCGCTTAAAGAGAAGGTCTCTTCAAGACTCTTTCTCCTCCTACAGCATGACTTTCCATATTTTAGTATCCAACAGAGAGGGTGAAATTCCCCACTGACCCTCTTCGTGGTTCTTTGAAAGCCGTAGACACAATCAGGGTAATCCTTACGACATGGTTTGTGAACGCAATATAGAGACAGAACTAGGAAAGAGCATGTTCAGTGATATTGAAAAATAGTCCTGGCAATGGAACACCATAAAATCATTTGTAAAATGAACTTCATATGTAAAATGATCTAAATTTACTGCTTTCATCAAAGTCAAAACATTATTAATATGACTCAGTCGCCCGGAATACATTAGTGAAAGTCATTTTTGGCACTGACACAAATACGGTACACTTTGTTTTGTTAACACTTTATTTTAAACCTTGCGCTGTGCTAAAATATGGTGTTCCCAATCAAAAAGGTCAGCTTCTTTGTAAATCTCTCATTATGCTATATTATCACCAAATGTTGGACTTGGACTTGAACTTAATACAGGCTTTTTCATTTTTTTGGGAACTGACTGGTAATAGATTTCACTGTTCTGAACAAATTATTTATGGATAATTTTGGTAATGTTCACCTAAAATATGAGGTGCATAATCAATGATCAATAAAGTCTATGATCAATCCGTTCCAAAAAGAAATACAAAATGAGAGATTTAAAGGATAATGTAGAAATACAGGAAATTACGCTAAAGCAAAACGTTAAATAAAATCTAACCTGTTTTGGTAAACTACTGTAGACATTAGATAAATGTACTTAAACACCCTTAAAGTATGTACTCTTTTGGTGAAGAAAAAATACACACTTTTAATATAGTAGAACAGTAAGCAAGCTTTGGGACAAACTATCACGTCATACAATTGCATCTTTGACTGCTCGATCTTAGTTAAACACACTCTGTCACTGTAAACTGGCCTGTCAATCATCTTGTCACAGTTGACATCCTCAATATTTCATCTATTTTAACTTCCTACCACATTAGAGAGAA
The DNA here is from genome assembly GCF_023724105.1 of Carassius gibelio. Classification (NCBI taxonomy): domain Eukaryota; kingdom Metazoa; phylum Chordata; class Actinopteri; order Cypriniformes; family Cyprinidae; genus Carassius; species Carassius gibelio. The sequence goes on along the minus strand of NC_068389.1, from coordinate 11,348,790 downwards.
AAGTTGATCTGCCAGACGTTTGTCTTTATGCTGAGAACACTTTTTTTGCATGATGCATTTAAAGTTAGGTTGATGGCCAAATGGATGTTTTTAAAAGTTCACATTATTGTTGCAGATTAAATATAACACAGATAGCATTAAATAAACATTTTAAAAGGTTAAATGATGATTATTAGCAACTCAAACTTTATCTAACATCTTTTAGAACTGTCGATTGTGCATGTCCACCATATTTGTAGTTTTTTTTTTATTGCTTTTTATTGTGTTTGTAGCTCTGAACTGAATCCTATGCCAAAGCACAGTGTACAGTATTGTGGGTAATAATAGCTATTAGAGTGTGTATGGATCCACACTTCAAAAATCTACCTGAAATAGTAGACCATCTGGGGACTTTTGGCATTCTCTTTTCAACATATATCTCGTCAACATAATCTCTTTAGTAATAATATTTATTTATATACTACTTTATAATACTATTTAGGAGGGATACATTGGGATGCAGGGTTGGATTGAGTTAAAATAGCTCCTTAAGGTAACAACTGCCGTATTCACCTTTAATAGTGCAGTGTTTCATTTTAAAAAAGGTGACCCTGCTGCTATTTTTATTACCCCTGTGCATAGTTAGGTAGGAGGTATAAATCTATATTAGATCCATAATATATAAAATGTCCACACATTATTCATGAGCCTATTGTTTCATAGTTCACACAATCTTGTGTGTGTTTTGTGTATATATATATATATATATATATATATATATATGTTCACACAATCTTGTGTGTGTTTTGTGTGTATATATATATATATATATATATATATATATATATATATATATAATATATATATATATATATATATATATATATATAAAGTGAAGTATGCCAAGTATGGTGACCCATACTCAGAATTTGTGCTCTGCATTTAACCCATCCGAAAGGCACACACACAGAGCAGTGAACACACACACACACTGTGAGCACACACCCAGAGCAGTGGGCAGCCATTTATGCTGCGGCACCCGGGGAGCAGTTGGGGGTTCAATGCCTTGCTCAAGGGCACCTAAGTCAAGGTATTGAAGGTGGAGAGAGAGCTGTTCATGCACTCCCCCCACCCACAATTCCGTCCAGCCCGAGACTAGAACCCACAACCCTTCGATTGGGAGTCCAACCCTCTAACCATTAGGCCACGACTTCCCCATATATATATATATATATTTTATTGTTTCTATTTGTGGGATTTTTCCCTGGAAAAGAAAATACTTTTGTCTTCTATCCACTGTGCACTGTTGTTAAAGGGAAGTGTGCATGTGTGTGTAAATGTGAGTAGGTGTGTGCCTCTGTTGGGGAATATATTGATTTGTGGCAGAGGGAGGCTAACTCGGATGGACGTCCCCTGAGCTCAGAGACAATGAGTAAGGTAACAGATCAATCTGTGCAAATGCACACACTGTGACACACAAACAGACTCCACTGAACTTTTGAAAAAAAAAAAGAAAATCAATTAAACTTAACTCAATTTCCCATTTTTTTATTATTTTTTTTATGCTGTTTGTAAAGGATAAACTTGCTTTAAGTATTTTAAGACTTCTGATAGGTTTGTGTAAGGAACAAACTGAATGTTGTTATTTACCCAGAATACCCAGAAAATACTGGGTACAGAAAATAATTACCCCCTCAATATAATCACATTTTGTTGAAGGATGGAAAACATTTTTTTTCATCCAACTGTATTTACTTATAACACCCAAGTAAAGGATAAATAAAATAAGAACAACAGAATCCCAAAACAGAATCACTGAGTAGGAAAAAGGATCACCCCCCTCTTAAAAATGACTTGTGAACTCAACAACAACAACAGGAACAATCGGGTATAGCTAATGACCTCGATGGCACACAAAGCTCTTTGACTTTCATCTGTGATAATTCTGATTAGCTGATCATGAAAAGAGCTTTCCTGGAGAATTTTAGTCCTTGGTAGTGCAACTGAAGCAAACAATCCTTCTGTTAACACCTTGCCTGTTGCCTCTTATGCTCTCTGTGAAAGCTTCTTGAGATATTTTAGTGACAAAATTACTAACTTATGACTTGGTGTCCTGCCCCACTTTAACTTTAACCATCTCTCCTATCATGTCATCTTCATCTGCATTTTTGGATGCTTTTGAACCCATCAGTCTCCAGGAATTGAAGGAGGTGATTGACAATCTTAAGCCCTAATTCTGTTCTAGCGATATCATTCACCCCAAATTTTTAAAATTAATTATTGATTCGATTGGGACAGGTCTGCTGTCTCTTATTAATAAGTGTTTCCAAACTGGCTCCGTTCCTGCCGACTTTAAAGTTGCTACAGTCACTCCTCTTCTCAAGAAGCCTTCACTGGACCACACTGTTCTAAAAAAATTTCGTCCAATTTCTGTTTTGCCTTTTATTTCAAAAGTTTTAGAGAAAATTGTGCTGAATCAACTTCAACACTTTTTGACTAGTAATTCTATTTATGAGGTTTTTAAATCTGGTTTTAAATCTGCTCACAGCACTGAGTCCACCCTTTTGAGGGTGTTAAATTATATTTACCTCTCCACTGATTCCGGAGACCTTGTGGTTCTTATTCTTTTAGATTTATCAGCTGCTTTTGATACCATAGACCACTCCTTACTATTATCTAGATTAGAGTCTTGGGTAGGTCTAAAAGCAAACGCTCTGAAATGGTTTCAGTCATACCTATCTGACAGAAGGTTTTTAGTGAAACTGGGAAATTTTTTTCTCTTCCCCTGGTCCTCTGACCTGTGGCCTTCCACAAGGCTCTATTTTAGCTCCCTCTCTGTTTTCTCTGTACATGCTGCCTCTGGGTTCTATCCTAAGAAAACATGGTGTGTCTTTTAATTTCTACACAGATGACACTCAAATCTATCTTCCAGTTAAGAAAAAACAACTCCACTGCAATCACTTCTCTTCTCCAATGTTTAGAGGAGGTGAAATTATGGCTAGCCCAAAATTTCCTCTTCTTAAACGAGGACAAGACCGAGGTAATTGTTTTCGGTCCTAATGAGAGCTCTCAGTGTATAAGCCCTGAGCTAGAAAGTTTATCCGTTTTTAGATCCTCACGGGTGAAGAACCTAGGTATTACTATTGACCAACACTTAAAATTTGATAGACATATCTCTTCTGTTATTGGATCCAGTTTCTATCAGCTTCGTTTACTGTCTAAAATTAAAAACTTTCTCACTCCAAAAACTCTAGAAATAGCTGTTCATGCATTTGTTACATCGCGTCTAGATTACTGCAATTCTTTATATTGCGGTATATCTAAATCTCAAATTGCACGACTTCAGCTTGTTCAGAATGCTGCAGCCAGACTTCTTTTAAACTGTCGTAAACATGAACACATAACCCCAATTCTCACATCCCTTCACTGGTTGCCAATTTCTCAGAGAATAGACTTTAAAATTCTCCTCTTCATTTATAAATCCCTTCATAACAAAGCTCCTGTCTATTTATCTGAACTTCTTCAACCTTATACTCCACTCCATCAATAAACCTACGTTCCTATGACCAGAGGCTAAAGCATAGGCTAAAGCATAGAGGGCAGCGTGCATTTGCAGTGGCTGGGCCACGACTCTGGAATACCCTGCCTTTAGAGATCAGACTGGCCCCTTCCTTGTCTATTTTTAAATCCTTGCTAAAAACTTTTTGATTTTCCTTAGTGTACTGACTACTGTGTTATGCTACATTTTGAAATGGGTGGTTTTAAATTTTTGTCTGGTCTATTTTTTATGTATGTGTTATATTCTTGCTCTTATGTAAAGCACTTTGGTCAGCCAGGAGGCTGTTGTAAATGCGCTATACAAATAAAATTGAACTTGGACAATCAACTTTGTGTCGTTTTCTGTACCTCCAATAAACTAACAAATTATGATTTTAATTTCTACATCCTTCATAATGAACATAAAGAACCGGAAAGGAGGACAAAATGGCTACAAGCAATAAGTTGTGAAGATGATCAAGGGTAGTTGTAGAATCCCAAGACTAAGCATGTGTGTGTGTGCAGTTGGCATTTCACCACAGGCAGGCTACGTGTTCATTATTAACGTTATTAAAAGTGTGTAAGGTTGTTTCAGAAAGTGGCATGCATATATAATTAGCCTTAACATTCTACCTTAAGCAAAAGCTATGTGTCAAAACTAAACTCACATGAAAATGCGTCTGCTAAGAGGTGTAGTTTACATGATACATATGCCGTATACCCACTAGAAAAAGCCAAGGATTTCTTTATACCCACTTAAAAAAGCGTGAGGATATGTAACAACTTCGTTTTGTGTCAGAACTTTCACACTTTCATTCATAAATTCACCACATCTGTGTTTGCGAAGTGACACAGATCGAATTGCGGAGTCCAGTCACAAATGGAACTTACTGTATAACGCAGAAAATCACGGAATGTGGCTATTTTTGAATGAATAAATCTAAAGTAGTGCTGTGCAATAAATGAAATATCAAATTTATCAATATTAAATATCAATATTAAAGTTAAAAGAGACTACAATTGTTCTACGCCTCTCTGGGAATGAGCGCTCAATATGAGCTCTCCACTACATACACACACACTGAAGCAAAATATGTCTGGAAACGACACCTCCGGCCAATTGTTTGGCTAATTGACCCGGTTTTTAATTAAATAAGGGCAATCATAAGCTATTGGAGTTAATTTTGCAATGTTACCATTGCCAGTCGGCAGGCGTAAATTACTCGCAAAAAATTTTTTTTTGACATACATTTTTGTCATTCAAATATACACAGTGTTTGCGGTGTAATTTTTAAATATATTTGCAATTGCACATTTGTAATGATGAAATTGTAATTGTGTTTTAGGGTGTTATTCAGCACATCAAAATAAGTGTAACTTAAAGTACAACTAAAGATAACTAAAACAAAATGATTTCAATGCATTTTAAAGTAAAACATCACATAATTTGGCATCATTATAATAATATCTGCAAGTAAAGTTTTATATACTTTTTTGGGGTGCTTTTATCTTAATATGATTAATTGATGCTTGGCATCCCTTTGTCATAATGAACTGTATTTGTAAAGCATAACAGTATACAGCATACAGTTATTTGAGAAATATTAGGGTGTGTGAGTAAGGACAGTGAACTAATCCTTTACTAGAGTAAGCAAATTAGTTTTGTGCTGTAGGTGATGTTTTATTCACTTTTGAGGTGTATGAAAGTGTTTTATTTCTTCAAGGACAGAATTATATTAAACAGGAATGCCCTAAACTAGCACATGTTAGTGTGTGTGTGTGTGTGTGTGTGTGTGTGTCCTCACTGCACTGCAGAGAAAGAAGGTAAATGAACAAGAACAGTCGCTGCTCAATCGTTAATATAGATTTGCAATTTGTAAACAGTAGGATCCATTTTAGCAAATGCCAGGCCTGTTTCAGCACAATAGTGTCTGGATTACTTTCACATCGAGCTCAAGACGAGGACAAAGTGACTACTCTTTGGTGAGAAGCGAGCAGGAGAGAAACGGGAAAAGGGTTGTTTTCTCTTTCCTTTTCTTCTCTGCCAAAAGGAGGCCTTGCTGAGAGTGAGCGGGGAGCCATTTTCAAATGTTTGGAAACAGGTAGAAGACGGGTGTTAGGTCAGGGATAGTTCCACTTTATAGATTAACACTACCTCTATTGAATGTGCGGCTGCAGAGAACAGACATAACAAATTCAGATTTCCATCGTTTGAAACTGCAACAGAGAGACTGTGCAAACTAGATTATAACGGCTGCACCTCAACATGATACCTCTGATAATGAAATGTTTACATTAGAACTGGATTTTTACGCATCATTTCTGGCATACTGCAAATCTTAGCCTTCTGTGATCCATGAGCAGGGCATTTATAGTTTTGTTTAAGTTTGTCCTTTCAATCTAGATTATTGCTGATTATTTTTTACTCAGTGACTGCTTTTCAGAGTTTCAGTTTAATTAATTGTAGTGTTTTTTTATATAACTATAATTTAAATAGTGGCATTAAGAGCCATCTAATGCTATCACCCATGTTATCTAATGGTGTTTTATCTTTTATTTCAGTAAACAACAATGTTTTGATTTAGTTTTTATTAAAATAATAGCTCACCCTAACCCTAACTCACTCTTAGGCCATCCAAGATGTAGATGCAATTTCTTCAGCAGCACAGAATTGTATCATTCCATCTCTTTTGTTTACCAATGCATTTTCTGCAGTGAATGGATGCTGTCAGAATGAGAGTCCTAACAGCTGATAAAATTACAATCATCCACAAGTAATCCACACGACTCTAGTTGTGAGTTGTTTGTAAGAAACAGATCCATGAAGACATTTTTAACATGAAACTGTTGATTCTGGCTAAAAGTCCACTATCCATAAAATTTCTGCAAGATCGCCTTACACCTTGGATCGCCGGAGGGGGAGTACATCTCAGTAAATTTTTAAGTTTGGGTGAACTGTTTAACAATAATGACATGGCTCATAGTATGGGACCTCACCCACAAATTTGTTGCTATTTTAGGTAATTTAGCCATCTCTTCAATATTTTTCTCTTTATTTTGCATTTTTTTTGTTAATTCATTCATTGTACAAAAGCTGCACAATCTGTGAGTGCTAGAGATTTTGAACCAATCAGTAAATATTATTTTAGAATGGATGTACTGAGTTGATCTGGCACACAGAAAGTGTCCTAGGACATGCTAGATAGTTTTTCAGAACAGCTTTCACTAAGAATGAATCGCTTTAATAGAGCATAAGTACATTAGGCTGATCCCATCCCTAAATTCATCTGATCCAGACGCACCGGCCCAGTGCCTAAACTGACAGTAATTCACTGCATATGTGAATCAAAATGCATTTTGTGTAAATTTAATTGGATAAGAACGGTATATTATAATAAGTATATGATGGTGAGTATATTTAAGTATATTCATTGATATTTTGTTATGTATTGCACTGGCATTCATACATTTTTAAGTGTGGCATTTTATGATTTAAACATAATACAGTAACTTATTTCCTGTTTTACCTCTAAATGCCCTCCGAACAATCTTATTTTCCTTGCATCGAACACAGGTGTGGGTTTTTGCACTACTAGATACTGGATTGAAACAAGAACTACACTGTCGTCTTTTGTGTGATAACAATACAAAAATATTCCAGATAAGAAAGCCTGCGGCGGCTAATCAAGACACCGCAACTCTTTCACTCTCTCTGCCTCATCTCTATATTTCTTCCTGTCAGGTCTTTATCCATCTTTCTTATCTCATGCCATCCTCTTCCACCTTTCTCTTTGTTCCCCTGTGGCCCCATTCACAGGTGATCAATAAAGTCGCTTGATAGGTTTCCTGTCTTGTCAGGCGTAGAGTTGCCATTACTGTGCTCAGTTATAGACCTTCCAAGTGTATTACACGAGTCACCGAAGTCAGGTCCTGATTACATCAGACCCACGGAGATGCATGGAGTGAGACACACAGACAAATTCAATAAATAATTGCTTCATGTTTGCAGACACTATTTCAGTGTAACAACCTTTTTTGCTAAGCACCCTCAATTCAGTTTGTACAGTAAATGAAGTCTTCTGAGCGTACACATGCCTCATTTTGTGTGGATTTATCTCATTACAGATTTCACCTTTGTTCATAAAACGCAGTGCTATTTGCCTGGTGAAATTAACATCATGCTATTACTGCCCACGGAAAGCAGGAGATAAATTACATTTCAGTTATATGAGCTGTTTGTGTATTAATGGTGTTCAGCGAAGCCATTACCTGTGCATATATTTTTATCTGCTGAAATGGCAAAACAATCCGTTTCTGCATTCAGATAGAACATGAAGTGGGCCTGACCTATGCCATCAGCAAAGTTTGTTTTAATAAACTTTTTGTTTTGTTTTTAATAGATTACAAATGCTTCTGTGTGCTTGTGCTCAGTGAGTTAAACATATTATACATATTTGCTATTAATATTAGTCAATAAAATTCACAATTTTTCTAGAAGTCATTGTTTGTGCCTTTCTGAATTGTATTTAACTTCATATCTAAGATCAGACACATGACTATTTTGTATGTTATTTATTGATAATGGCAGCAGTTATTTATCAAATGATGATCAAATAAGGGAGAAGGAGACATAGGCATTTTTAAGTAAATGGATGCCGTTCCAGTAAAGTACTTCATATTGTGTCCGTCTACTGCATTCTCCTAGCTTGACCACGTCAGACTTCGTACTTCCACTCAATTTCAGTTTGCTTCTTTACTCAGTCTGAGATAGCAAACCATCTCCCGGTTTTCCTCCGGCTCCAAACCAGCCGGCCAATCAACGAACAGAGGGCGGCCTGAGAGCCGTGACGTAGACGCTAAACACGGAATTATTATAGTTGGAGAGTGGACAGCAGATGGAGTGTTTTTGGAAAGGACCACGAGCCAAGGATCAAACTAGGGTCGCCAGAAGTGAAATAAATGTAAATTTCTGCTGCGTTTCTCCTGCCTCTTATTTTTGCATTTTATATTTCCTGTTATTTTTTATATTTTTTTTGATGGTGCACTGTTGAGTGGATTCCTGAGTGTGAATCCCATGTTCTGGCTCAGCCAGTAAAGGACTCAGGGTAAGTGTGAATAATGATGAGTACACTATGCATTCGACTCTTACTGTCCTCTAGCTGACCTGCAATTATTTGTTTTGCAGATGGAAAGGCTAGCCACAACACAACACAACACAACATCCAATTTAAAGTGTTATATTCTCAGTTACTTCACACCTTGCAAAGAGCGGCCACAATCCACAGGAAAAAGACATTTGCTCCTCCAATGGCAACCTGAGGGCAGGGATCGGGTTTTTAATGAAGATGCTTGTGAAACAGTCGATGTTGGCAGGTGGGCAGGTGCCATACCTGAGGTCATCCTGGTAGTTTAATGAATCAGTGGCATGTGGCTTAGTGCATGTTAGTGGGGTGTGATAATTCCTCACAACATTAGCTGGCTAGCTGCTGGAAGAAGGGACTTTTACACTTGTTTGGGACCCATCTCAAGGTCAGTAGTGGCACAATTACCAAGGAGTGCATGTAACCAAGACAAACAGCCAGGAAAAAGGATGATAATCAACACTATCCATCTTCAGAGAAGAAAAGAAGACTTGCCAATAAACCTAAGTAGGGTGCTCTGCTTATGGAGGACAGGAAGGGACCATTAAAAAAATATAGGATGGAGCAATTATAACTGTGCATGCATATGGATTATTGATTACTGTGGCTATTGTAAGTGCATAGCAATGATATCCAAGGGACAATGGATACTTAATGCTTATTTCTGCTTTTCAGTGTAGTTGCTATGTAGCATTTGACAGGCTTTATAAAAAAAGTATACAGTACTGCCAAGAAGTATTCACACTTCAGCCACACTTAAAGAAACAGTACGGGTTTAATACAAGTTGAACTCAACTGCATTTGTAGCATAATATTGATTGATTATCATTAAATTAATATCGACTCATCCCTCCTTTACAAGATTACTGTGAGACACTTATAATGGAAGTAAATGGGACCAATTTTTGGACTGGATTATAATTAAATTTCATAAAAGCTTTTACATTAATTATTCGGTTAAAATGTTTCTGATGTATTTGTTATTACACCAAAGCAGTACACAAACCATTGGTTGTGAGAATTCTGTTGTTGTTGGAATAAAATAGTGTATATCCACCTGTCCTTTTCTTTAAGAAAACACTTAAAATGGAAGATGAATATATATATATATATATAATATATATATATATATATATATATAATATATATATATATATATATATATATATATATATATATATATATATATATATATATATATATGTATATATATATATATATATATATATATTATATATATATATATATATATATATATGTATATATATATATATATATATATATATATATATATATATATATTCATATTCACATATATATATGTAATAATAAAACCTTCATATTCAAACACAAAACAGTGCATCAGCCCCTCACTTACGACTGATGCACACAAAATAAAAACCAAAACATACAATTTAGCCCAGGCCTGGTCCTCTCTCGTCCTTCACTGTCGTCGCTCCAGTTTTATATCCTTCCATCTCCTCCGTGGGACTCGAGACCGGTGGGTCGAGCAGGTGTCGCTCATCTCCAATCACTCCACCCACGTTCCCACGTCTCTCAGCCCCGCCCCACTCATCACATACCCCCATCGCCCCTTGCAGGCCGGGGGGTACCCTCGAGACTGTGCTCACGGGGACCTGCAGGAACCTGGGGGTAGGACAGACGAGAGAAAAGGAGATGGAAGGAGGAGCAACAGAGACGAGAGAGGGGAGAGAGGAGAAGAAAAAAAATTCCAGTTCCCAGTCGCACTGCTGCTTGGCCCTTCACCAGCTGGGTCATCTCCTCCGCGGTGTCTGGCGGTGGCACTGGATGGCCCTCAGCGGACAGCACGACACTCCTCCGGTGGACGGCCACGGCTCCTCTGATTTTGGACAGCCGGCAGGAGTCCCCCGTTCCCTGCTCCTCCCCATTCTTTGCGGATGGCAGCAGGTTCCGGCCCCCTGGTGAACGGCGCCAAATCCTCCGCTCCCTCACGGATGACAGCTGCCTCTCCACATCACTGGCGGCCGGCAGCGAGCTCGCTCGTCCCCGGCAACTCACTCCAGCCCACCGCCTCGAGCGTCCATGGTGGCACACTCCCTCGCCTGCTCGATGGCACCGCGGATTCACATCTTCCGCAGTCCCTCCTTCTCCCGGGTTTCGGCACCACTGTAATAATAAAACCTTCATATTCATCCGGAAGAAGGAGGCAGGAACCGGCAGACAACCAAAACAAGACTTTAATAATCAAAATAAACACAAAACAGCGCATCAGCCCCTCATGGATGACTGATGCGCACAAATGGGTATATATCTGATGAATAAGTGATGATGATTGAGCTTGAATCTGAATGCCATTGCATTATATAACAAAGTAATAAGCCAAGTTGTTTATGCTGGTGTACACTGAATGATTTTGGGCTGTCCCAGAGAAAAAATTATCAGCATAAAACTGTTGTGGCAATTTTTTTTTTTTGGTTGTGGCTTCTAAACAGTGGTACAACGTTATACTTTGAGAGAGGTTCAAATATGTAGGTTTTCATGGTCTTACAACCAAAGACAGTTTGCAAAAACAAAAAAAAAACAACGTGTGTCAACAAAATTAACAGTGTTTGCTGCTATGACTTACATCTACTGACTAGCCAATACAAATGCAACTTGGCTCCAAAGCTTATATGGAAAGGAAATAACAATATACCTATGTGGAATCCACAATTGCCACTGAAGATTCATCTTGCTCTATTTGTATTTTTTTTTCTCGCCTATAGGTCCCATCACTGTACAGTCTATATAGCGTACATGCGGTACACAAGTTTATTCGATCATTGTCGCACAGCATGATTTATAATGATTTTATAAGATTTCTGAAATCGTACAGTCTGTAGAAGGCATTAAAGAAAGAAGCACAAGCACCTTCTGGTTGTCAAATGTTACTGGATCATGTTCATAATTCATGTGATGAAGTACACCTGTTATTACTCTGATAGAAAACCTGTGTGAACTTGAAGGGAACTGACATCATACATCAACCAAAAAAAAAAAAAAAAAATCACCTTGAGACCAGCTGGTTAAAAGTCATTAGAATAAAAGTGAAGTTAGTTTTGATCTCTAGCATGGTCTATCTGCTAAACTACAGCATGAATGAACAATTTATAACACATTCTCACACACAATCACACACTGTTTCAGTGGGGAACAAAGCCCTCCTGCAATAATGCCCCAAAATTCATAGCATTTTCTCTCTCTCTGTGCTCTCTAGGGTCTGTCTGTAAGCAGAGCTACAAAAAGGGAGCTGGTCCTGGCACAGGCCTCTCTGGGTTCGACAGAGAGCTGAACTGTGAAGCAAGCTGGAGAAGAAATTACACCCTCTCTGCTGTCTGTTCCACTTCCACTTCCTCATTTATATCTCTGCCTTGTGTTGCTCCCACCTCTTCTTCACTGCCTCGGTCTGCAACATGGGACAGAACATATGTCTGAGTCAATGACAACCAAGTGCTGCTCCTCCTCTCATCATCTCAAGACACAAAAAGAGAAAGCGCTGCCTCTAGGTTTTTCAGGTCTTAGACAATGTCATACTTCAGGAGTCATTAACAGTTTTTACAGTGAAAGGACAATTAATCTCCTTCAGCAGTTGTGGGCCTAAAGCAAAGGCCCCTAAGAGACAAGACCGTACAGTATATAACTTACTGATGGAGGAAGTTTCTCCCACAATCCCACCAAAGCAGTACACAAATCCTTCATTTTGGTTGTGTTTTTGCTGTTCTCAGTCAGTTGTTATTGCAATTAATGTAGCATATATAATAAAAAAAATTATACATCTGATGAAGTCAAAATCTTAATTTTCCACATAATCTTGCTAATATACAATATACACTCTTCAAAAGGTTAGGGTCAGTAAGAAATTAGTACTTGTATTTTGAAATAATCATTAAATTATATATATATATATATATATATATATATATATATATATATATATATATATATATATATATATATATTCACAATATTACTATTTTAATATATTATTGATCAAATAAATGCAGACTTAGTGAGCAAAAGAGACAAACCAATAAAAAATGTTTTAACATGATGTGTATATTGAGTATATTCATTATATAAAGTTTTTATTTATTAAATGAAGTATCTGTACAACATCATTCAACTCAAGTAAAAAATAAAAACTATTATTGTAATGTGCATTTGTGCTTGAGAAAGAACAAACAACCAAACAAATAACACAATACTTAAAATTGCCTACTGTATAAAAATATCTCCCAGGATGTTGTAAACATGAGCCTCCCAGGCCTCCTCTATTTGAGCACAGCCCAAGAGATATTAGAAGGAGTTGTGTGAAGGTGGATACTGTGAATAGAATGTAAATACACTAAAAAACTCACTGTCACAGAGTTTCCTTTCCTCACCTAGCAGTCATCCATTCCTGGATCAGGCCTCCCACAGATACACTGTTACTAGAGACACAGTCATTGAAGGCACGGTGGGCTGGTGTTACACCTTTATTCTTGACTTCACACTACAGAAAGCTGCGACATTGAGTATTTGTGTGGGCAGAGGGAAGATCCATGAAAAGCTGGGGGCAAGTAGGGAGCAATGAGATGTTTCAAATCACAACTCTAAAGAAACTTAGGTTGTATCACATAAAGTTGACTAGAGAAAAGCTACATGTGACTGTGAGTGACAAGAGAGACAAGGTGAACCTGAGAGATAAAATGACAAATTAGAGACATCTTTCAGTTTTGAGATGGCTGATGCAGAGGAGAGTCTCTATGTGGGGCAGATGAAACAAAGATTACGTTTTGTTAATTACATTTCTTTTTTTTCTTCTTTTTTTCAACTGCTGAGGGAGAAAAAGGTGATGTTCTTCCTATTTGGAAAGCAGAAAGCTCTTTTACACACACACACACACACACACACACACACTGATATCCTCTGCAATCCAAGGCTGAATGAATTAGTCAACTGATGATAAGCACTATGTAATTAGATATTATTAATATATTTGTGTGAATGGGTCACAGTACCACAGATTAATAATAATAATAATAATCTCAAGCATGTTGGAGGCATGTCTGTTCATTAGTCTGAGTGGATAGGATGGAGCTCGCTTCATCTTGAATGCAAATAATTTGAGAGGATTATGTGAAGAGGGCAGATATCATTATTGAGTCATAAAGGTTTCAAGGCTTTTGACAGGGTTTAACTGATTCACAAGCCTTATGATCAGGGATCAAACCTTAGACAGGGTGACTGACCTCAATTATCGTGTATCTCTCTCAGAATACTAAACAGACATATGTTTGTTCGTATAAGCATGTGGGTGGCTGCAGTGGAGGAGCCAGGACGTTTTCATAGGGGTGGCCACCAACCAGTCTGGGGTGGCACAGAAATCTTCATTATTTCAATATAAAAATGTGTTTGACTATTATGTACTGGACTGTTTTCGTTCCAAAAACACAACTAAGTACAATTAATTTCTACTAAACTGTAATTGTATACTAGTATAAGTGCACTGTGCTCACATTTATCTATGCATTAAATTACAAATAAAAATACATATCAGTTTGTGCCTTAGGTATTCTCGTATTATAGAATATATTTTAGTACATGCGTTCTTGCATGCTGCGTATAAATGCAAAGTTTGCAGCTTTAATCATCTTTTTGGGGATTGCATGACTGACTACAGAACTACGTATGTATGCTCATATTTCTTGTGCGGGTTATTTATAATGAAGTGATATAGAGCGTTCGCAACATATCTGCGTACTGTTGAAGAGTATGCGCCGTGAGCAAAGTAAAACAGCTAATGGAACAGGAAAGTGTGTTTTACTGACATATAGGGTATAGGCTAGTCTAACAATATTTCATCAGATGTTGTTCTACTTAAGCTGATTTGGCTGCTGTAGCTTTTCCGTGCTCGTTTGACTCGCGCCTGATGCTGAGGTAAAGCTGAAGTGCGCTTCTGACAATTCTCCCGTTTGATGTGGTCATAAAGAGAGACACGGAGTTCCGTATCTTAATAAATGCATTTAAAAAAAAAGGGACAAAAACTGCAGTTTTGTATTGGGTGGCCAAAGAGGTGGCCATGCTTTCGTCAGTGGTGGCCATGGCCACCCTCTGGCTCCGCCCCTGGGTGATTGTCTTAAGTATTCATTGTAGTATAAAGTAGAATGCTTTGGGTTTTGGCATGAATTTTTGGACCCGTGAAGACCTGTACTTTAGAAAGAAATTTAAATATACATATCCAAAATGGCTGAATCTTACTACATGACCACAAAGAATGAAACAGGGTACCTTCTAATGTTTTATATTTATGAATTTTTTCTAAATATCTTATATTGTGACACAGAAGAAATTCATGGCAACACTTTACAATAAGGTCCTAGTTAAAGGAATACTGTAGTTCACCTTAAAATGAAAATTATGTCAATTTATGTCTATTTAATTACAAAACCATACGTCTCTGGTTCTTTAAAATTGTTAATGAACCTTTGGCTATTTTTAATTGAAAATGTAAAGTCTGTGGAACAAAAAAGAAAAAAAAAAAGAAGATCTGTAAAGGTCATGAAGTTGTTATAAAACAAATCCATATGAATCTAATTACACCTGTTGATCACATAAAATTATCACAAGACTTAGATTTAGCAACTCAATTCATATGGAATCATTTTAGTACTTTTTTGTATCTTCTAAATTTTGGCCAACTGGACTTTCACTAGAGGGACAAAATCCTCTCAAGTCTTTCTCCCACCTTATCCTACCCAGAATTATCTGTCTGTGAGTCATCAACGCCGTCTCTAGACAGCAATGTACCTGTTTCATTGACTGGTTGGTTGTCAGAATTACCATCATGGATCACAATAAACTTCCCTCTGTCAGTATTGCATTGGAACCTTTAGTCTTCCCCAGGTATGCCTTGCTGTGACTGGAAGCATTAGGTCCTTCAGCCACCAGCCTCACCCGAATGAGAGGATCCTGTGGCTCCACCTCCGGCTTCTTATCCCTTTGTTTCACCTTGGCCTGATGACCTGTCGGTTGCACCATTTTCTCCTCCCACCCTCACACTCCACCAAAGACCCTCTGCCTTCCTGCTCCACCAGGTTCTCTTGTCCCACCGGCTCCCCTTTTATTCAAGTCGTCACTGTGCCTATGCCATGGATTTACAAGCCTTCTGCTATGCTAGGTCTCTCCACCCCTTTAGCTTCGCCACTGGGGTTCCGTCGTCCTCCTGTCACCATCCATTGTCATCTCCTGTCACAATCCCTTCGCCTGCTCCTCTTGCCATGCCTTTGCTACCTCCTTGTCCCCTCGTCCCCAATACCCCAGACGTGTCACTCGTATAAATTTTAAAGGGGAAAAACGCTCAATATGGCTGCTCTATCAAACAAATCCCCGCCTTCTGAGCAAAAGAGTCAGTAAATAATTGTTAAAGTAATCGCATCACTGTAGCTTCTGTTAGAAGTCACGGTTGTTATAGAAACGGTCAGTATTCTGATACATGCACTCTGCACTGCATGTGCACACTGTCTGGTCTAGCCTAAAAAAATAAAGCTATTTGAGCAAAAGAAACAACAATTATGAGACAGCTGTTGTCAGATTTACTTGCTCATTTCAAATATGAAATTAAATTTTAAGCTTGGTGAACAGTTTTGGAGAATTTGATGTTTCTTCATTCAAAGAGATAGGAGGTGCACGAGAGGTCTTTCAAAAATGACCACCGAGTTACATGACTTGCCTTAAAGTGACTTTGGTTTATTGTCAGATGTGCTTCGATAATTACCTTATTTGCTTCAGTACTAAAGTCCTTCGTGTTCCTTAGTTCAATGTCCAGTCTACATTGGACTTACACGAGTTTGCTGCTGTGTTTGATTTAAATGGAATCTTATTAAACACTTGCGCTGAAATCATTCTGCATTTTCTTCAGTCTGTGCACACACGCATGACACTCCTAATATTTCTTGATAATTTGGTCTTGGAAGAATGTGTTGAGAAATAATTGAGTTCATATTAAATTTGGGGAAAAACCCCTAAAAATTGAGCACGCAAATTTGTTTCCCCCTCCCCCAATCACAAGACACTGAGACGTGAATCCATATAGAAAAGTACAATCCTTTTTTCGATAGTCATAAATAATGTTAAAAGGCTACTAGAATCAATAGCACAATAGAACTAAATTGGCGAGCTGCTAAATGGTATATGAATAACAAAATTCCATCAGTTAACAGACATACAACCTCTCATAACAGAGTGGGGGTGTACCACTAGTGGGAAAGGCTAAACAGTAGGCCTCAAGTCAGCTAGCAAAGTAGCGAGTACTCCGTGCCCAAATCTTCCAAAGCACACCCACACTAGTGCAAACCACTACAAGAAAACGTCTAAGGTTAGGTATGTAACCCTGGTTCCTCGAAGGAACGAGACGCTGAAGGAGTGAGTCTTGACCCCCAGGAGAGGGAAGATCAGAGGACTTGAGGCTTAGGATAGCATCCTGATCACCGCTTAGCATAAGCTTCTTCTGTCCGTAGGCCTCAGCCTCAGCCTCAGCGCATCATGGAGGAAACATGTAACCAGAGGGTTTCTGCCCACTGACTGGCCACCGAGAGGGGCGCAGAAGGCCACCATGGCCGCTACGTAGACCTTCAGGGTGGAGTGGGTCAACCCTGCGGAGAGCCTACAGGAATCTATGAGTTGTGCCTCCTCAGAGACCACACCAGCTAGTACGGTCGTCGGTGACCTCCTAAGAGACTGTCTAAGGGAAAGTCTAAGGGAAGTCTTGCGAGACTGGCCTTTGGTGCACCTAGAGCCACTAGCTCAGTGCCCTGAAGCGGTGGACCGACAGGGGACGACCGTAGTAGCTGCTCTAGAGACCTCCATAGAGGTAGCGAGCCTCTCAGCAGCGCTACATTTCCGGGCAGTAACTGAGAGAAGTGCTCACCAGAGATCGCTGCAGCCTGAAACAACGGCAGGGTTGGCAAGAACGATCTCCTGCTGAGGGCACTGAGGAAAAACAGGCACCGTGTAATGTGGTGTACACCACTCTTCCCCAGAGGGAGCAGGACCTCAAAACGTCCTAGGCCTTATGCGTCAGGACTTTATGATCAAGGCTATCCAGGGAAAACAACGGTTGCAGAACTGCTTTCAACTAGAATCCTTTGGCCTGGGAGCACCACTCTGACTCTAGCGTCTGCGGAGTACAAAAGTGACAGCCCCGTCACGAGGGGCTGGAACACGATTGGGACTGCTCCGCCCAGCAGACCCCTGACCGCCTCAACCTCCTCAGAGGAAGAGAGGTACACACATGTTCTCACACAAGAAATTACATCCCTAGAGCACCTTTACATCTAACTTCACATAGTCAGAAAAATTTCATTTTATTCCTTAGAATTAAATGTAGTCAACAACCAGATGAGTCAACACGGTCTGATGTAGAAAAACTCACATAAAAAGAAACTATGTAATACACTTGTTGCCTCGGCAGAGCGCATGTCTTTTTTTATGCAACTCAGTCACACAAATAACATAAATTTCCTCCGAGAAAGATGAATGCTGCATCGAGTTCTTCCTCAGAGGAACAAAGAAAGTGCAGTGTGGGTTTCCAAGCCTCGAGAACGAGCTCTAGATCTATTGAACACGGGTGGAGATAGGACGAGCCGTCTCCAACACGTTTGCCAGATCATGTCGGTCGCCGCCATGCCTCGACTTCAGCACGACCGCAACCGCAAGATCACATGCACGGACACACTCCTCGAAGCATGCCCGGCGAGAGTGGAGCGCGTAACAGTGAGAAAAGCACAGTCAGCCCCCCGAGAGCCAACTGCGTGAGGTCCACTCTTCATTAATGCTGCTTATTATAATATTAGGCATAATATGCTTGTGTAACTGGTGCTTGTGAAACTGGCGAGCTCATCGACGCCTTTCCACATCAATCTCCTCAGAGAAAGACAGACAGCGTGTTGTACCCTCTCATCGGGGAGAAAGTGCCGCAAACGCAGGCTTCCAAACCCCCGAGAGCGGGTGCTGGATCTGGTGGCTAAGAAAGAATATAGGGACTTGCCCGTCTAACATTCCTTCCAGCAGATCCGAAAGTGAATCCCATGAGCACAACCACCGCTCCGCCTCGGCTAAAGCGGGGCTGGCACCACAAGAAACGCCAGTGAAAGCTCTCTCCTCAAAGAGAGCCTTCTGAGAGTGAAGCAAAGGCTCGCATCGCAGCCGTCAACTCCCTCAAGAGCTGACACAGCGCGCTTCACTCTCAAGCAGGCAACACACAAGCTGAGTGTGTCCCTACCTTTTTTTTTTTGGCAGGGAAAACACACAGCCTGAATGCTGCCTGCTCTCGCCCAAAACTTCTCTTGATTGAAGCTTTGACAATTGAGTTTATCAGTGGACAAACGACACTAAATAAGACTCACAAACAGATAGCGACTGACACACACACACAGAGTGCTTGCTGAAAACAGAAGGCTGATTACCGGCTTCGCCGCTCATGCTTTTACGCTTCTTGGTCTTTGACGTCAACCCGCCTATGACGTCTCGCCCTTCCATTGGACTGATTATACAAGTTATTCAGAGATGTCACGCTGGACGCATTCCCCATTCATTCTCGACGCAGCTCGAGTTCCTGAAGAGGAACCTCCACAGCACCCCTATAAAGAAAAGCGCTGTTCTCTAGGCACTGGATGCCTAGCCTGCCCACTTTTGGATCACCCCTGCTCCTGCAAAATAAAAAAAAGAAAATAAAAACTAATTAACAAAAGAATATACATACAGCCTGTAAGGAAACCACATTGAAAAAATGGCCAGAAATAGGCAATATACACCAAAAGAAATATACAGCCACACGATACGGTGGTGGATTGACAAAGCCCCACCCCCACAAAAACAAAAAACACACTAATACAATAATTATATCCAAAACCCACCACAAACCAACTATCACCACACAAATAAAAAGGGAGAAAAAAAAGACAAAATAGAAACAAACAACTCAAACAAATGGCTAAAAGCAACACAGATTTGTCCAGTTATAAACTGGAACTCCCACAATCACATAAAAGGGGAAAATGAAAACCAATCAGTACGATCCATACCTCCAGACACCAGCTCACTCTCTGAAGCACACGAACCTCGACCACCATGACACTCAGGTGCACGCTCCGCTGACGCTCTGGGGATACCCTTTTATAGTCCAACCACGGCCCGCTAAATACTCATGGGGTGGGGTCATTTAAACAAAGGAGCACTTCACCACACTAATGAATGATACAAAAGTGTTTGTTCCCTTGGCTCTTTATGATTGGCATAAAGTCTATAAATATGGAGGCTTGTCAGATGTTTCTAACTGAAGTGGTACATGCTTTTCCTCACAAACTTCAGAGCTTTGGACATGATATGAGTTCTTGTGGCTCAGAGGTAGAGCATTGTGTTAGCGTTGCAAAAGGTTGAAGGTTTGATTCCCAGGGAATACACATGCTGGTGTATAAAAAAAAAACAAAAAAAACATGTATAGTAAGAATGCGCTGTAAGTTGCTTTGGATAAAACCATCTGCTAAATGCATAAATGTAAATATCAGAAGAGCCCTTCTGTTGAAGAGTTTCATTGAAATCCATTACACCCAGACCAGAAATGGACAGGATGACTACAAAATGTACAGGGTAATAAAATATTGTATTTAGTTCAACATTGACACAATTTAGTTTCTTAACACGTTTCTAGTCAAAATCTAAATTCCTGATGGATAAAATCAATTATCCTTTATAGCAAATATCCTATTTCACTCTGAAATATGAAAAGAGTTACGAATGTCTATTCAAATTGACTTGGCTTTGGTTTGTGTTTAACAGATTAAATGAGTGGCTTAATTTGGAACAAGATCAAAAATGCATCTTCTGACAGGCAGGGATTTTTTAATGATGCAGATAGAGATACAGTGTTCCCAAAGCAACAATTGGCATCCCAAAACCAGCATGAGGAATTCATTCAAGTGAAAAATACTGCTCGGTGGCTTTGCAAAATCAGATGACTGCTCATCATGAATAGAAATCAGCCCCTATTGAGATTCCCTCACGCACCCCATCGAGTTCCACAATGCTCCCATGATTACGTTTTTGACCAGCCATTACCTGTCAATAAATGATTCACTGCTGTCATGGGCCGACCTATGGGAAGATGGCCCATTGTGTTCTCATCAATACCAAGCTTTTCTACGTTCTTCACCTCTGAGGATCAACCCACTAATCATGCCATATTTTCATCCTCCGTCATTCAAACAGACAGCACCTCTGTCTGGAACATCCAGATGAGGGTGTGGGGGCACCCCAACCTTGTACTATCAATAAATTTCTGACACATCAATCTGTTCAAAGGCACTTTTGAAAATGAGGATACAGTATGTGAGAGAGATGAGATAAAAAAGGGAAAAGTGCAAGAGGGATTGAAAAATGTCATCATTTGCTCACCCTCACATTGCTCTAAACCCAAAGAGTATCTTTCTTCCTTTGACCACAAAAGAATACATTTTGTTGCACAACTGCTCCCCGGGCACTGAGTATGGGTCACCATACTTGGCTGTATGTTTATTTATATTTAAACTATAACCCATTTTCATTTAATTATAAATAACATGAAATTAGGAGTCTGAAAACATTGCATTCAGTTCACATGTATCATTCTGAAATATAATGTTTCCACAATAAATTTATTATTATTATTATTACTATAAACTGCACTAATTTTTCACAAGGGTCTCAAATTCATATATTTAAATATAGCACATCATGATTGACACAGTGGACACTAAATGTCATTTGTTAGGTGGAAGCCGAAATGAAATTTAAGTGTCATGGCAAAGGAAGAGATTATCAGCTGTATGGATAAACCATTACTTTGAAACTGAAAAAAAATAATAAAAAAAATAATAAAAAGAAAATAAGGAGTGATAAAGAACAAAAAATGGAGAGATGAAGAAAGAATGGTAAGGATGTGCGAGAGAAGAGCGAGTGGAGAAGAACGATGGCAGTATCAAGGGTGGAGATTGCCACACTAGTCTAAATTTCAGAGGAGGCTTCCCAATGTGCCAAGGTGCCAATATAACCTGATCAGATCTCAGCCTCCCTATTGTTGGCTTATGGATTTCTTATACACAGGCAGGAGCAAAGACCTCTGGGAAATTAACTTCAGATATATCCACAGCAAATTCAGCACAGATGGAGCAGGAGTGTCTGGTAACCCATTTTCCTACAGTAGTCTCACTCTCCTTATAGAGCAGTCGTGCCTCTAATATCCAGTCCCTGGTTGTTTCCCTACCACCTCATTAATGCTTTGATTAATTATTAATCAAATGAACTGAGATAGAGTGAGTGCTATGAATTTTAATGTGGATTTGCTTCAGAATCGTTGGATGATTGTCAGCAGTGACGGATTTTAAGGAATTAACGAGTTGTAGGCAGGATCAATTTTTTGTAAGTCTCTTGTCATTGTTGCAATACGGTAGTTGTTTATGAAGATTTTCCTTTTATTGCCATAGAAACTGTGTTTGGTCTATCAGTGAAATTCTTTGCAGTCCACTTAGTAGTATTCATTTGCCTGTTCTGAAAGCTGTTTCTCTTTTTTCATTCAAACAATTATCACACGTCTTAGTGAAGGTTATTGATTAGGTTTTAAAGGGTTCTGTGCCATAGGTGTTTATCTGACACACTGCCAATTAAATAGCCAGCAATCAATGAAATATTCAAATGAATTAGCCTTTTTTTCATGAAAAGCCTTAACTAATTCACATGTATTTAACTGTAAAGATGTCAGAACATTAAACCTTTATTAATACGTACAGTTGTTTAAACCAGTTTAATCTGGTCTAGCAAGTCTCCTAGCCTTGCCATTTTACAAAGCCGCAAACGTCTATAAATCCAGTCTGAGGAGATTAGGAGGCCTAAAACTGTTTGCTGGTTTTAGCTGGTTTAATCTGGTATAGCTGGTCTAGTGAGTTTCCCAGCCTGACTGCTAACAAGTGCCTATAATGCATCTACTCCAGCCTGAACAGACTGGAAGACCTGAGATTGTTTACTGAATTAATCTTGTCCAGCTGGTCTAATCTTGTCTGGCCAGCTAAACATCCCTTAAAATCCAACCTGAGCAGACTGAGAGACCTAAAACTGTTTGCTGGTCTTAGCTGGTTTATTCTGGTCTATCTACAGTAGCCTCTTCAGCTGAGAAGTGCCCAGAACCCTATAAATCCAGCCTGAGCTGACTGGGAGAACTAAAAACATTCACTAGTTTAAAATGGTTTAAACTGGTTTCCCAGCCTGACCAGCTAACATGTGTCCAAAACCCCTCTAAAACCAGCTTGAGCAGACTGGGAGGCTTATGATGGATTTCTGGCTTTAGCTGGTTTAATTTGTTCTAGCTGTAGCTAGAAAGTGCCCTGGATGCACTAAATCCAGAAAACTAGACAAGCTTGAGTAGTCTGGGAGACCTAAGATGGTTTAGCCCCTCTCCCTTCCCGTTCAATACTGGTGTTCTGCTGGTTTAGCCAGTCGGTCAGATGGTAACCAAACCTCAACAGCTAACAAATGGCCAAACCACTCTAACACCATCAGACTAGAAGCTATAGCGAATGTTTTTTTTTTTTTTTTTTTTCTTGAGTTTATTCATGTATTTATAAGCCATTTTACCATGTTTCACCTTGGTAGAATATCTCTTTTAAGTTCTTCAGCACCTGGAAGTACTTAAGTGGGCTGATGAGTGTCTCATGCTCCCCTGAGGCACACAAGCATGCTGGGAGCAAAATAAACACAAACGCTCACCAGGTCACTTAAGGACTCGTGAGTATTTTATTCTGATGCTCACCGCTATCTGCAAATCATAGTTACGACAACTGTCAGGGGATTCCCATCAAGGACAAGCTCCTCTCTCTATTGTACTGTGTCTTTTTCTGCAAGAATATGAGGTCTTGTGTTAATGGAGCAGCCACATAGATGGCAACAATGGCTTTCCTTGGAAAAAAACTTCCGAGAATTGGTTTTGCATTTAAATGACCCCCTTAATGAGTGCGAGGGGCAAAAAGAGTGCACATATAAAGTACCTGTGCATACCTCCATTTATCCCTCTCCCAATCCTCTTCAGCTTGACTTCCTGCTCTGAGGACATGAGTTCAGCCCACTCCAGAGGCAGCTGTGTAATTATGAGATGTGTTAATCAGCTGATAGGATTAGGAGTGCTTCCTTGAGCACAAATGCTTGTCACAGTAAGGCAAAGTTATACTTATTTCAAGGATTTTCAGACCTAATGTGGAATTTTGTATTTTCAGTGGATAGAGCTGTACAATAACTGATATATATATATTTTTTTTTACGTCCACTTTTATCAAAGAAAAGGATAAATTGGATTTGTTTGTGAGAAAGATTATCATTTTTGGACCTTAGCAGTATAAATCACCTTCTACTTTCATTATATTTACATTATTATTTGGTAGAATTGCATGACATTTAAGGTACAAAGTATGTTGTAAAAGGGATAGTTCTCCCCCCCAAAAAAAAAAAAAAAAAAAAGAAAGAAAGAAGGAAAAAAAGGAAATTATGTCATTATTTACTGACCCTCAAGTTATTCCAAACCTGAATGAATTTCTTTCTTTCTGTTGAACATAAAGACGATTTTCTGGTTGTCACAAACTTTTTGGAACTTTTTGTATATTTTTTGGAAGTCAATGGCTAACAGCAACTGTTTGACTAACCACATTCTTCTAAATATCTTCACATTCAACAAAACAAAGGTTTCGAACAACTTGAAGGTGAGTAAATGATGACATAATTTTTTTGAGAGTCAAACCCATGATTGTAGCATTGTTGCTTCACAAATATCAAGGATACACATTTGAATCAAAACATTATTCTTTGTGTACTACATATACTCCTTGACAGTCCATGACGTTTAGAACTATCAAGAGCTAAGGCTAAGGTTAATAGTTGTCTTCTGAGTCTTAAACTCAGTATATCACCTTGCCAAAGTGCCATCTGTGGTCCATCTTAAATAAGATATCTCCAATGCACATGCAAAGATATTTGAAATGTGAATTTTCTTCTGATGAGTGTGCTTGATTTAAGAATTGCCACATTTTCCCACTAGATCACAGACACCTATATCACAGTCAAAACCAAGTGTGTGATGCTACAAATTGGTCTGTAAAAGAGAGACCTAAACATGTAAGATTTTTGTTTTCTGTATATAATTCATTCCCAGTTTAAACAACCCTTTGGATTTTCATGATTTTAAATATTTCAAAAGTTAAGTCTTGATTTTCTAATGTGAATAATAATAATAATAATAATAATAATAATATACAAAAAATACATTTATACAGTATACATAATAATCATTATTGCAATATCAGCAAATAAAATGTGACAATGATGGTCATAATATTGCAGACCAATCCTTAAATGAGTTCCTGTTTTTTTAATTAAATAGCCTACTTTATGTTTTTGTGTAAGAAATATATGCCACCTGTGATCTGCTTTAGGGACCATTCATACAGAATCTTATTTTTGTTTGCCTTTAATAAATTGCAAAACATGGGCAGTGGAATGGGAAAAAAATGCAAGGTCTCGAGCCACTTTTTTTTAATTTTTTTTTTTTTTAAGTTCAATTATTTTTCAGTGGCCAAACATTTTTGTGTAATGAGTTTACATAAAAATAAATAAATAAATATAAATAAATAAATGGAAAAGTAGCACAAATAGATTGGAAACGTGTTCTAGATTAAATGCCCCAAAACAGTCTGTGTAGATAAACTTACATTCAATGTCAGATGCAGCTTCTGTTTCACCCTTGCAGTGTAAAAATGGCTTTTGTTGATGCTGCTAAAATTTTATTGGTAACAGCCTATAGTTTTTGGATTAACTGAATTAATTGTAATTTTAAAAGTAATTTCTGACCCTGTCGCACAAGTTGTTATGTCATATACGATCAGACACAGTATGTGTGCTGAATTGTTTTGGCTGAAGGTGGGGTATGAGCTAGAAGTTAGAGAAGGGCACGGTCCTGTGCGTGTGCCCGAGGCCAGGGTCTCGTCTGGGCTTGAATGGGTCTCCTGAGCTGCCCACTGAGCTCCAGGCCAGGCAGAGCCACTGCCTAATAGAGATTAATGGGAGTCCTGGATGTGTTTGGACACTGGACTCCTTGAGCATGAAATACAGTCTCACAGGGTTGGCTGGAGTGTTGATTTATGTTGTCTAGATCCCAAACGTCAGCATCTGTGGGGGGGGGGCGGTTATCTCCCTTCCGGTAGTGTTTTACCCACTCTCTCACCCCCATAAAACAAATGCACGGCCATCTATATGCCCAAAGAAGCGCGCACCGTCATGTACACACGCTCACGGTGTCCAATATTAGATCTATTAGATATCGAGGCTGTGAGAGGAATGCATTCTAAACAGCGTGTTTTTTGTTAGCTGCAGATTGAAATATTCCAGCGTAAACATTGCGATTCAAAATATCTACTTTATAATATCTAACCAACTGATGATTAAATCTGTAAATTATAGATTTTTAGAATGCATTATAAATGTTATTTCGAAGGTGAGAGGACACAGAGTCCATAAACATGAGAGATTAGTTAATGCTGAAAACTAAACTGAATATTTTTATTAACTATCATTAATTAAAGATTAATAAATGCTGTAAAAATATATATTCGGTTTAACTTTATTTTACAGTATGTACTATACTTACAGTGTACTTACCTATGAAGTACTGTAGTATAAGGTAACTAAATGGGTTACAAAAGTGCAAAACATAAAATAAAATAAAGATAGTGTTACCTTATGCATTAGTTCATTGAGCATTGTGTGGTGTCTTCGAGGACACATGTGAAATGTCTATAGTCAGAGTGTGTGTATCCCGATGAGCAGTCGTCTCTCAGGAAAGATCAGTAAAGTGAGCGGTTACCCGGCAGTGTGTCACCAGATTGGATTAGCTGCTCCAGACCCCAAGGGCATGGTGGGCCGCTTGCTTCACACACCTGCTGTCACCTCTGCTTT
The DNA here is from genome assembly GCF_023724105.1 of Carassius gibelio. NCBI lineage: Eukaryota > Metazoa > Chordata > Actinopteri > Cypriniformes > Cyprinidae > Carassius > Carassius gibelio. The sequence goes on along the minus strand of NC_068389.1, from coordinate 11,322,106 downwards.
TGTCCACTGCTAGACTTCTTTTGTTCCCCACATGCATAGTTTGTTCTTCTGCCCTCTTTTCATATATCCCCTTTTCTCGTTCCCTCTTGTGCTCCCTGTTTGATCTCAGTCTGTCCTTCTAAACTTATAATTTTTTTTGTTGTTGACAATTTCTTTATTTCCTTTTCTCTCTCTCTCAGTCTTATTTTTCATGTCTCTTTTCGCTCCACTTTTTTTTTTCCATCTCTCCATATGCTGCCACCACAGTAAGAAACATCTCAGACCTGACAGGCTGGGGTTTCCATGGCGACAGGCCTACTGAGGTGGCGGCAAAGGCGCTATGATGGCCCACAATATTTCTAATTGCAGATTCCTCTGTTACAGCTGAAGGGAGAGAACTGTATAGACACTCAGACTGCATAGACTTAGTTATAGGAGAATTGAGAGTGCTTTTGCATATAATTTGAGTACATTTGCATCAGCTTCAGGGGTGAGATAGAGTTCCTGTCAGATTGTTAATTGATTTAATTTTTTTAATTTTATGCAAAGGTCATCCGCCCATCTGCAAGGTCTTGGTTAAAGAATCAATGACATGTACAAAGTGTCTACAATAAAGAAATTGAGGAATATTTAAAAAATCTAGTTTAACAATGCCAGTTTCTAAGAAATGTACTCTTGGTGTTCATTTTGGGTTTATGTGTTTTGAATTTTAATACCATTTTTTTTTAATGCATCTGAATATGTGACATTGCACAGTCATTTAAATAAAAAGACGTAACACATTTTCCCTAAACCTTGAATACATGTATTTCAGAAGTTAATCTTTATATATATATATATATATATTCTTTAAGTATTTAATATTAATTTAATAATAATCATCATCATTACTATTTTTCTTAATTTAACCTAGGGATTACTTAAAAATCATTTCATTTTAATAAATTACTTAACTAATTATGTTTTTTTTTTATTTATTTTTTATCAAGATACAACATTTTTGACTATGCCAAAACCATATCTAAATGATTTTTAATTTTTATTTTTATGGATTAATAAATTAACTGTAGATCTGAACACAAAAATTGCATTATGTCACTGACATGGCCAAGCTTTTAACTGGTTATTAAATTCATATTCTTCCAAAAAGCATCTTCCTCTACTAAAGTAGTTATATTCTAAAGGGTAAAAAATCTCCTGATTTCAGTATCATATACTGAAAACAGTAATTTTATTAACTCTAAATATGTGTCGTGTTGTGTTATTGACATAAAAATGCACATCTGCTTAACACCTCGTTTACACACCTGATCCAGAGTTTAAGATTAAGTGTAGTTGAAAGTTGTTTGCAAGTGTCACATCAGGAGCAGTGATGCATTCTGGAGTGTGTGGCAGTGGGTGGTCTCCAAACCCTTTACATGCACAACCACGGACTCTGACAAGACTGATACCAGTCATATTTCTGCGCTGTCTTGTGCCTCCCTTGAAGGGAAACAGCAATGGTGTCAGGGGAGAGACAGGTATTCCAGCATGCCAATGTGTCATTCCTGACACTTCCCACACAGCATCGCAGCTGATGGGGAAAAGCAAGCTGACAACCCTCTGGGGAGTGTGTGTGTTTATGTGTGAGAGCGTGTACCCAACATACCTGGTCAGCTAGTGTGACATCCAAGAGAAGACACCATCTCTAGGCTACTGCTGCTGGCTTTAGAGGTGTTACTCTATGATATGATTTGTAAGTGTCTTAAACAGTCTGCTTCTGTAGATAGCTGACAAAACATGCCCACTGTACAAGCAAAACAGCCAGAGAGCAGAGATTTCTCTAGTCGTTGCTCACAGGTATTTGTCTTTACTGTGAAGTAGCATTTTGCTAGGTAAATATGAAGCAAAGGATCAGGTATTTACACCTGTGTCTGTTTTCAGACTAGCACTACAAACTGAAGACCACATTTGTGCAGTTTTGTATGTATGGATACACTGAAATGCAAAGTATCTATGGATGGACACAGAATTAAAATGTTGAGGAAAAGTTAATTTATTTCAGTAATTCAGCTCAAATTGTCAAACTCATGTATTAAATAAATTCATTGCACACAGACTGAAGTAGTCTTTCGTTCTATTAATTGTGATGACTTTGGCCCAAATTTAACAAAAACCCACCAATTCACAATCTCAACAAATTAGAATATGATGACATGTCACACACAGTCAGATCTGTACACTGCCTGGCGCAGACTTTAGCTAATTAGCCAATTAGCTAATCAACTCAAAACACCTGCAAAGGTTTCCTGAGCCTTCAAAATGATCATTGCCACACTTCACAAGGAGTGTAAATAAAGATGCACAGCCAACTGAGAGAACCGCAACCTTATGAGGATTGTCAAGCAAACTGGGAATCTATGGGCTTTTGTAAAGTGGAAGATGAGAAACAAGATGAGAAACAAGAGACCAAACAATGCAGATGAGCTGAAGGCCACTGTCAAAGAAACCTGGGCTTCCATACCACCTCAGCAGTGCCACAAACTGATCAACTCCTGTCACATTCATGGACTTCTGTTCCTTTTGTGTTTTCCCTATTTGGTCACGTTTTTGTATTCCTAGTTTAGTTAATTGACTAATCCCCACCTGTTCCCGTTCTTCTATTGATTACTCCCCACCTGTTTCCATTCCTCTCATTTATCTTGTTTCTAAAAACCCTGTCTGTTCAGTTCCTTTTTGTCTGCTATTGATGTATGAAACCACGGTTTGGATTTGTGTTTGGATGTGCCCTTTCTCCTTCTGTGTATTATTAAAAGCCTTATTTGTTATCTCCTTCGTTGAGTGTTTACTTTACTCACCGAAAAAGTGCGTTTAACTGGATTCCACCTCGGACCTCCGACCCATCGGCTCTGCCTTGGCTCTTAGCTCCCTCATCTCCACCGTGGCCCAGCATCCCACCAGCTTCATCGGGTTATCTCGTCCCTCCGGCTCCACCTTGGTCAGTTTTCGACCATCCACCGCCACAGAAATCCACTCCTCTGGCTTCGCCTTGTCACTACGTCCCTCTGGCTCTGATGTATTACACCTCCCATGCCACGCTGAATCAGGCAGTAATTAAAGCAAAAGGAGCCCCTACCAAGTATTGAGTACATGTACGGTAAATTAACATACTTTCCAGAAGGCCAACATTTCAATGTTTTTTTTTATTAATATTGGTCTTTTTAAGTATTCTAATTTGTTGAGAAAATGGATTGGTAGGTCTTGTTAAATATGAGCCAAAATCATCACAATTAAAAGTACCAAAGATTTAAACTACTTCAGTCTGTGTGCATTGAATTTCTTTAATACACGAGTTTCACAATTTGAGTTGAATTACTGATATAAATTAACCTTTCCTTGACTAGTTTATTGAGAAGAACCTGTAGATGTAGATTTTGTATACAGTTTGTTTTAAGTATTACTGTAGGTGGCATTTTTATTTTCATGTTTCAGTAATTTGTGTCAGAATTTGAGTCTTGGCAAAGTTATGAAATGAGGTCTTATTAATTCAATTGGTCTAATTTAATTAATAAATGCAATAAAACCAATTTATTAATTCCATTTATTTAACTGTTGATTAATTAAAAAGATTTAGAAGCAATTGCCCATCTCTAATTTTTTTTTAATATGTAAAATACCTGTTTGTTTCCATTTAGTTCCATTATTTAGTTAATCTTCATTCATTTAGATTACCTGTCCCTTATTTTTAGTTATCCTCATCACCTGTCTGCACATTATCTGCCCTATTTGAGTTCTAGCCATTCTGTGCTCTCTTATCCTTTATTGATGTTATATTTGAATAGTTTACGTGTGTTTATGTTCATTAAAAAGACTAATTTTTTCCTACTCCTTTGTGCTCTAATTATAAAACCATGACCGCCTGACAGAATCAAGTACCATTTACAGAAAAAAGTATTAGTTGAGGACAAACTGTGTGCGCTGTGGCAGAGTGGTCAGACATTGGAGAGATATGTGGAGGAATTCCTCGCGCTTTCCAGCGAGGTGGGCTGGCACGACTTTATGCTTGGTGTGTGTTTCCAGCTGGGGCTGGACAAGGAAATAATCTGCTGCGATCTCCCCACATGTTATTTTCCTCTGATCGAGCTGATTAACTTCAATACCAATACCTAAATGATTTCAACTTCGAGATGGAAGAAGTCAAAGATTGTAAGTTTCCTCTGGAACAAACTGTGCCTCTTCAGCTCATCTCCCGCCAGGAACCACCACAATCCTCACCCCATCATCCACTCTGGAAAGCTCTCCTACATTTCCTGAGTTTCTTTCTTCTCTGCTGGTCCCATCCAGCTCTTCATCATCTCCTAAGTTTTCTTAATCTCTGCTGGTCCCGTCCTGCTCTCCATCGTTTCCCGAGTATCCTTTGCCTTTGCTGGACTTCCTTTATCTCCAGAGCACACCCTAGAGCCGACTCCTTGAAAGCACCTGCCAGAGGGCCCTCTAGTGCCCGCTCCTCCTGAGCAACCCCCAGAATTCCTAGTTCTCTCAAAGATATTTGGGGGTGGCAGATACCTGTGGCCAAGCCGGCTAAGGGCACGGAGGATCGGCCATGGCCTCCCATGTCTCCTGTTCTATTGCCTCCCATGTCTCCTTATCTGCCATGGCCTCCCGAGACTCCTGATCCACCCTTGAATCATTTAGATCAGTGGTTCTCAAACTGGGGGTCGCGACCCCTCGGGGGGTCGCAGTATGATTTCAAGGGGTCGCAAGTTGGTTTGAAAAAATTCTGACTACAAAAAATATTTTTCAATACTAAAAACTGATTAGAAGGTTTAACATTTTTTAAATATAATTTCGTGACTCTAAGATATAACGTCACCGTGCGCCGACTGATTGCTAGTTATCAATACTGCACGCAACTGCACATGGAAACTGCAACTGCAAGAATGGATGAATTTGTAATTTGCAAGGTTAGAAATGTTGAGAAAATTGTGGACAGTCTGCCTGAATCATCTGAACCGTGTACCTCTACAAAACACAAGAGCTAGACCCGTTCTGACCAATGTAGGAAACGTCGGAAATATCAAGAGGAATTCATAAAGTATGGATTCACTTGCTCTTCTGTCAATGATTTGGAGCATCCTCAGTGTGTTATCTGTTCAGAAGTGCTTGCCCATGCAAGTATGAAGCCTGGAAAAACGCAGAGACATTTGGAGAGGAGACACCCTGCTTGTGTTGAAAATCCTATAGACTTTTTTCACAGAAAAGAGAAGGAATTATACAGATTCATATTTGTGTGAGCAGACTTTTTCCGCTGTTATGTACATGAAAAAAAAAAATACAGATCACGTCTTGATGTTGAGGATGATCTGCGAGTAGTCGTATCCAACATCAGGCCACAGATGTGCACCGAAAAACAAGTACACCCATCCCACTGTAAGGTAAGCCTAAATACGGTAAATATTATGGAAGTTTGTTTCCGCCACGTAAGAAAATATTTGAAAAGATAATTGCGATTTTTTTTTATCTAAAAATTGCGAGTTTAAATCTTGCTATTCTGACTTGGTTTTTCATAATTGTGAAATACAAACTTGCAGTGTGAGTTATTATGTTATAAATGATATAAAATCGCAATTACCTTTTTTACTTTTTTATTCTGCAAACAAGCTTCCATAGGAAGTGGATTTAACTTTTTTTTCTGTTTATTGATTGTGTATTCTGTGGTATTGGGTCGCGAGTTCTCGTCGATGTTTGTTTAGAGATCACTGGCTAAAAAGTTTGAGAACCACTGATTTAGATCACCTGTGATCGTTCATTTAGATCAACTGTTCCTGGTTTTTAGTTATCCTCATCAACTGTCTGCCCCTCGTTATCCTTCCAATTTGAGTAAGAGCCCATTCTGTTCTCCCTTGTCCTTGATTGATGTTTTTCCTATACTCCTTCTTCGTGCGCTGTTTCTTAAAATCATGACTGCCTGACAAATACGTGTTGTAAACAATGTATGTAAACAATGTTAATTTCAGGGTCTGTGAAAACATATGTATTTATTTACATATGAAAAGCTACAGCTCATAATGAGATCATGTTTGCTAAACAACAGATGCACCTTTGGTTAGTAAAAACACACACAATGAGATAACATTGTAACATAATATCAGTTGTTGTAGACTCATGTATTTGTCTCAGTATTGTGACTACACACCTGGAAATGCAGGTTTCCTCTACACGCGTTTGATCAGAACCTATTAGTGATGAAGGATGTAACAGGACTTGAGTAAAACTATAGGGGAACCCTTCACAAAGGCACACATGCTGTTGATTCCCCATGCTGCTGTTTGATTCGCCCTCTCTTTTGGCATTTTCGTTGTGAGGTGTGAAGCATTAACAGGCTGTCAGCCATCACTAGAGGTACAGCTAGAGGAGTGGGCTGAGGGATGGGGGGCTGTATTACATTACATTCAATGACATTATCAAATGTATTTATTTATTTATAATTTTGTAGCACAATGTTTCTCCTGAGTTTGCTCAAATGTTTGTCACCAGCATGTCATTATTATATTATATTATATTATATTATATTATATTATATTATATTATATTATATTATATTATATTATATTATATTATATTGTTCAGTTAATAAGAAATTATGTAACCTTTTTCTGGTTGATTTTTAAATGATCATTAGCGGACCAAAAAGATTGCTTTTGCTTTTCTTACAACAAACACATACGGTAACACATACACTATTTATATTATGTTGGTTTAGTAGTCTTTATTGTTGTTGTTTACAAGTTTAGTAGGTGCTGTAATATGAGAAATTCAGCATTCAAAAGTACAGCTGTATGTGATCCTTTTTTTTTCCAGCATCAAAGTTTGATTTAAAATTATGAATCCCAAACATCAAAGATGGAGGAGAATTCCTTTTCCACCTCTAATTTCATGTTTTCCTCTCCTTGGGTCAGTTCAATAGTGTCCGACAACTGACCTTTGTAGATGGGTATTAAAATGTTTATGAGTGCTTTTGCCCTTTTTCTCTGTCAATAACCAGCTGACTGTAGCACCTAGTTGACAGAAGGTGCTGAGACGTGAGGTGAAATGCTCTCTAGAGGACTGGTGGAGTAATGAAAAGAAGAGCAGTTGCAAGGAAAGACAGACGGAAGTGCTAATTCGCTGCTTATTATGGATGGTTTTATGTTGTTTTCTAGGTATCACTTGTTTTCCTGGAGTGGATAGTGAAAAGGTCACTCTAAATCCACATATACTGTGCAAAGAAAACATACTTAATTGGCAATCCATCATCAATATGCTGATGATATCATAATAATATAATACATTTTGATAACAGGGTTTTGATAACAGGGCAAATTATTAATTGACACTTTGTGCACAGTCTCCTGCATAAGAGCATTATTTGTAAACAAACATTTACAAATGTTTAAATACAAACATTAAAATAGCATAGATGCTTCAGCAAATGCGCTTTGATCTTGCTAATGCTTTTGTTAACACTACTGGTTATATCTAAGGTAGGATTTAAACAAAAGCAAATTTTTGTGCCGCTCACCCAACGTTTCTTTTCTAAACTTGTGATACGTATAACAACAAAAGTAATAAAACTTTGCCAGATTCACGTTCAACCAATAAAACTGAATTTACTTTTAGAGGTAGTCACTGGACATTTCACCTTGAAAGTGCTGAGAAGCATGCAAGAAGCAATGCAATATAGTTTTGCAGAAACGTGGCCGTAGGCATGGTTTTCCAATTAACTTTTTTATATTAAATGAAATAGTGTATAATGTCTTGCCTTCCCTGGCATGTTATTTTTTCACTGAGCTCAACATAAAGTCTTTTCTAGGATAGCCTTTTCTGTGGAGCATACTGTATGTTTTAACATTTGGTCAAAATAAGATATCTTATAATTGTCTGACTTCAGGAGCAACCTCAGTGACACATTTGATGAGTTAAAGGTATAGTTCACCCAAAAATGTAATTTTGGAGAAGAATGACTAGATGAGTTTGTTTCTTCATCGGAACATACTTGGAGAAATTTAACATTAAGTTAATTGCTAAGCAATAGATCCTCTGCAGTGAACTCTAGTCCACAAGTTAACATCTTCAATTAATAGGAAGTGAAAAACTGTGTTTGTCAGGCAGCTCACTAGGTTTTGGATCAGAGCTTAAAGGTGTCTTAAGTAAGATTTCGACTCTACTAATGCATAAAAATACCATAATATGTTTGCAGATATTTAAGAAACGTGCTAAGTTAACATACTTGTTTATCTGAAAAACAATGCTACATTCAGTTATTCTCCTTTAAAAAAAATGTTCGTTCCGGCCTGGAATGTTTGTGTTTGTTTTGGTATGTGAAACCCGCCCACTGCCAGTTTACCCAATTGTATTTTGGCACGCCGGGTTGCCAGTTGGCGGAAAACACAGTACAATTAATTTCAATCATCGTCAAGTTCACTTGTTACTATTTGTGTCATCAATCTGGCGATCTGCGTGTGTGTCAAGTCTGAGGAGGAGGGGGCGGGTGAAAAAACCCTCTCCAATATTTTGAATTTGGACTGCAATGCCTAGTTCAACCACTCGGTTTCAATCCAACATACAGCGCCTTTAACGAACATGTAAACGTTTTAATAAGGACAACCATTTCCATGTTCCATACAAGTCAGACAAGATGACATTCAACACCAGTGAGATGAATGGAGCCTATTACCTCTTGACAGCAAACCTTGTAATTGCCAATGGAAACAGAACAACACAGTAGATGCCTTTTCACTTTCACACATGGTCACACCTGGATAACACTGTCCTGTTAACGATTCATCAGCCACCGACCCTTTGGTGACATTACAGTTGACTATAAGTGTGTTCACATGTTCTTGCCCTGACAGGTCTCAGGTTAATAGCACACATCAATGCCCCTGGAGGCCTGACTCAGCAACAGTCATTAAGTCATACAAAAACCTTGGGGAGTATCAGTTGTGGTGGGGGTTGGCATGTATATCTTTTTACCATGTCCTGAAGTGGTATAATGGAGGATGGATTTGTCCAGTCCAGTCTTGCCAGGCTTCCTTAAAAGAAAGAACTCGGAAGGACACGAGAACACAGAATGCATCTTTGTTAGAATTGAGAAGCTCCGTGATCTTGCCGCTCAACTGACCATCCCAGCACGATGTTCTAGTGCACAGATATCATGTTGACAACATGGTGCTCTTGAAATAGTAATTTCTATAGGCTTAATAAAGAAAAGTTACTTGAATCATAATGTAGTTACATTTTCAAGTTAAAAATCATAAAAATAGAGAATCAGTCAATAATTCTGAAAATATGTTTTTTTTTTTTCCATATGCCTACCACTACTATTCATTTTTTAATATATATTTTTGGTAAAAGATTTCTGTTTTCAATAAATGCTGTTATCTCACTGCATAGATATTTGCTACATAACAGTTAAAGGTAAAAATATTTTTTTTCTTTTCTTTCTAGGTAGATGCTGAAATGTACAATATGTAATATAATGTATTATATCTACAACTTTAGCAGTTTTATGTATTTACAGCTCCAGAAATGTGAAATATTAATAAATCCTTTATATTGTAAATAATATATTTAAATGTAAATTATATATTTTTATATACTAGTACACTGAAGATGAACCGCTGATTTTTAAAAATTATTTAGACAATAATAATAATTATTATTATAAACAATTCAAATAATATTAATATTTATTTATTTAATATTATTTTAATTGACATTAATATGTTGTTTGCCAAGATAAATTATTTTGAGGATTAGCTATTGGGAAATCTGTTTGAAAACGTATTTTGTTATACATTGGTTTATATTTGGTGCCAAAGGTGATGATAAATGACTTGACATTTAACCCTTTTCCCAACCCTAACCAAATCTAAAAATCAGAGAGAAATATTTAGTTAATGTGAATAAGGTTTAGTCTGACCAATAGGTTGTGTTAGACTTCTTATTGTCTGTCATTTGGACAGACAGGGTCATTACAATTCCATCATAATCTATTACTACCTGTCATTTCATATTTTCATGACAATAAGACATTTAATCACTTTTTTCCATTCTCATTTTCATTTTTTATCTAGAATTTACAGGACAAACATATAGGCTAGATTATGCATTTATCTATGAAGAGAACAGATAAACCAAGTCACTTTTAATGTTAAGCACCACACAAAGCAGATGTTTGATTGTTTGTTTTCCTGCTGTGACAGCTGAGGCCACTAAAACACAAGCTAATATGAACAGTGTGAACCTAATATGGTTTGCGTGGTGCCTAAACATGCTATAGTCTTTACTAGTTACAGCATGAAACATGAATGAACATCAGAAAATATGTTAAAAGATACAGTCAAATTTACCGAAATACGTATTTTGTCTCATGCAATCATTCAATTAATGACATAAATCAAGACAACATGTCACATAATGTTACATTAACATCACAAAAGCAATTCATTGACCTTAGTCAGCTAGAAAAATATCAGCAATTTGATAAATATATGAACTGTAACATATTCATATATGTGTGTGTGTTTGTGTGTTTGTGTGTGTGTGTTTGTGTGTTTGTGTGTGAGCATGTTTTTGTGACATATCAGGACACAACTCTGTATAATGACATGGGTATGACACAGGTATTACAAGGAGAGGGTGACTTATGAGGACATAACCCATGTCCCCATTTTTCAAAAGGCTTATAAATCATACAGAATGAGGTTTTTTTGAGAAAGTAAAAATGCACAAAGTTTCCTGTGAGGGTTAGGGTTAGGTGTAGGGTTGGTGAAGGGCGATAGAATATACAGTTTCTACATTATAAAAACCATTACGCCTATGGGATGTCCCCACTTTTCACAAAAACAAACGTGTGTGCTGTGTGTGTGTGTTGCGATCTAGAAAAACCGAAAACATGATTTTTATACCATATGCAATAGCTTTCCAAAACTGTTTTCATTTTGTCCATTAGCTTGAACGTAACAAACGGTATGGCTATCTGAAGTTGGCTGATAGCTATGATTTTCTGGAATGGAATTTTGAGAAAAACGGGTTTAAAGTAAGATGGGTTTCACTTTCACTTCTACTTTATGATCGATGTCTGTCTATACTGCATCATTACACAAACAGACTAACATTACCCTGAAGAGGACAGTTGTCTGTTTGTTTATCTTGATGGGCATAGTCTCTGAACTTTTGATCACCCCTTGTATGTTTGGATAGCAAGAACAGTGTAGCCTACCTTGTAGTTAGAAAAGCGACTGTCAGACTGTCATCGGACTCCTCCTCTTTAGTAACATCATCATCCGATTCTTCATCTCTGGATGAGAAATAGTCTATTATAACATATTTTAGGGCACTGACATCACCACGATTGAGTAGACAGTGACGAGGAAGATCGTATAAAAAATGAGCAGCTTCAGACGGCATTGTTTTCTTGCGCTCCACCATCTCACCATAAAAAATAGATGAATAAAACTTTGCGTGCCATAGTTTAAACAGGGGAAATGTGCATTGATACACCATTGTTATATATGTAACTTATGTGATTGAGTTTGATAGGTTAACTGTTTTATAGGTGTCATAAGAAAGCACCACCACAGCGTGATCTTTATATGAGAGAAAGACAAAGCCTTTTCTGCTTTCTGCAATAAATCTTTATTTTTCTGCACTAAAGAAGTGGATTTTGCCAAGATATTTTCAGAGATGATAGACAAGATTTTATAGAATAATAATTGAATGAAACCCTAATTTTGACCCATCTTCTTACATACAACCTATTTTTAGAATTTCCTGTAAACAGCCCAGATTGCATCACACACACACACACACACACACACACACACACACACACATATATACACACACACACACGCACACACGCACACACACACATATATACACACACACACACACACATACGCACACACACACACACATGAAAATTGGGGCAAAAACAAAATAATTGCATTTATAATTTTTTTCAGTATATATACAATACAGCCTTCAGATTTTTTTTTTTGTCACTGAAAAAAAAAAAAAACAACATAAAAAAACAACAACAACTCACTGACAGAAAATCTTCGGTTAACGTGACCTCTGGTCCAACCCTACCATTTCCCCATCTCTATAATTTTGTTGGTTGAGAATATTATTGTTCCAAGACTGACAAGGACATTGATCCAGGGAACATGATCTTCTTGGATAGTCTGTTAAGCTTTGTGGCAAAGATTTTTGCAGAGAAAAAAATAGGAAAAGAGGATTTTGCAGGACACAAGATTTATGTAAAAAGAAAAGTCTAAAATGGCAAATAGAGTCAGGGGGGAGTTTATAGCAAACAATATGAGAACATACTACCTTTGCTACAGACTGACACAGTTCACTCAATTATTGCTACAGGACCAAATATATTTTCCACCATTTAAAAAAATAAAAATTTAAATAAATAAAAACAGGCGGAGGAATAGATTTTAAATATATTCATGATATGATCTTGTTCCCTCCCATCTATAGTTACTTCTTTCTTTGGGCTCGAGTAAAAGTGGAGGATTGTGGGTGGGTGTCGAAGGGATCTTGTTTATTGTTGGGCTGTCAACACCACACTTTATCCACTGGACACCCCATCTGTTACACATGGATGCACACACTGACGAACAGGCAGAATATAAAAGTGCATGGTCCTGATACATCTGGCTGCCGCCAAAGGCCCTGGGGCCTTTCTAAAATTGTGTATGTGTGCCTGTGACTTGCAAAAAATTACAAAAATTACTATTTGTGGGGCTGGAAAGATGAGTAGGATTTTAATATATGAGTTTGAGGAAGTATTTTCACTGGTGCTCACTTTAGAGACATTAGCCATGGTTTGTTAAGCCGATGATACATGTGAGCCACATTAGCCATAAAGCTAAGTAAACAAATTGAGCTTTATAGTCCATAGCATTCAGTAATGCCCAATCTGTTTAGGCATAGAAACATTTATGTTTGCAAGTCATAATAAAAAGTGTCATAAACATAACCTCTTCTTACAGTAAATAAATAAACAAACAAACAAACACCAAATAAAATAAAATATAGTACAGTGAAAATGTATACAACATTGATTCGGTGCCTCTATATTTTAAAATTTACTTACTGTATATTTTAATAACTGACATAATGTTAATATACAAATGTACCTGAAAATCCAAAATATGCTTTGCACTTTTTTAATATACAGATAAACACCACAATAATACAATAGAAGGCCACATTTGAAATTAAAGTTAATTAAAATTAGACTTCCAATGAATAATTGCTAGAATAACGAATAGTGTTACACAAACAAATACAAAACACCAACAGGGTAACATCTGAAATAAACACGATATATAATCATTGAAAAAAAAAAATCAAACTTTGTGGTTTATTTTTACTTAAATTTACTTTTTCATAAATATTGTTTCATCTAAATATAGAGTTTTGTGTACATACTGTAATATGTAATCTCTAATGTTATACCCAGACACCCCCCCCCCCACACACACACATTTTAATAATTTGCTGTAAAATTACATGTATTGTTCCATTAATCATAATTCTAATATGATTGCACACCATATACTGTACTGTGACATAAAATAACCGTTAACAAAGCAACAGTCTCTAGTATTATAGCATTTTAATGTTCCAATTTATTAAATTTAACATTCATGTTACTATGGCACACAATGGTGAAATTCTATGTGTCATTATTGTAATTCTCACCAGTTTAACCTCTATAAGACATTGACTTAAACTTGAACACAACTACTTTGTCATTTAGCTTACTTTTTATCCAAAGCCTCTTGTTGTCACATTCATGAACTTTGTTTCCTTTTTTGGTCATCTTCCTAGTTTTGTTAATTGATTCCTCCCACCTGTTTCCAGTTCCCTCATCACCTCCTGATTGTTTAAATACCCGTTCTGTTGAGTTCTCCCTCGTCCGTGATTGTTTAGCTGTTGATGTGTTTGTAAGTAGATGTAACCTGATCTAAGTGTTTATGCTAAATGTAATCGAGTCTATTGTCTTTGTCCTCCTTTTTCACCAGTAAAACTCCTTATTTGTTCCATATCCTCATCTCGCCCTTTGTTTGACGTTTAGCACTACCTTAGTTTATAACACTTGTGCAGTTGATACAGGACAACCCCCCTGGAGTAACCTGAACCCTTTCTGTTTTCCATTCTGCAACCTTTTGGTTACTAGCCCACTAGTACTCTTTAACACTGGCTACTTTACCCTAGACATAACAGAATAAACCTTGAGGATTGGCTTTGTCCTAACTTGAACATAAATGAGTGGAAAAACCGCCAGAGGAAGATGAGGATAAGACCAGAGTCTGTGTGATACTTTAAATTAACGTGAGCTGTACTAGGCCTGGGGTCGGCAGTCTTGCAGACAGTAAACCTACAAAGACAGACTGCAACCTTCTAACAGATTTAGAGCGTGATACTGAAGTAATATCTTTCTTTGGGAAAAGTAATTCTACAGATATGCGATTCGCAAATTATGATGCATCATTTGACGTATTTAGTAATTTTAGTGCTTGGCACAGACCGCTAGTTAACAACATCATCTGACTATATGATCATACAAACTGAACAACACTAAATCTCATTGATATCTGTGTAAAAATCCATTGGACTGTACTGTGTCCAAAGAGAGCGCCTGCAGTATAAAAACTTGAAAATCTCTCATCCATCAAGATGTGATGTAAAATCATTATTTACAGGTCATAGAAAATAGTTATTGACAGAGCAAAGCAAGGAACAGCAGTTCACATGGAAAATGTATAACTCTTTCAACATCAAATTTATTGGAAGACCAAGATATATCACAAAGACATATTTATTTCTGTTTGTACTGCTTTCAAAGATGTGAATCTGTCTTTTGAATATGTGTACTACAGAACATCTCTACTGTGTAGGGTGTGTAGTGTACAGTGGGTATAGAAAAGAATCACCCCTTCCCCCTCAACTATTGTAACTGAACTGAAATCTATTTAAGACAATTACTAAAACGAAATCATATCAATGAAAGCTAAATGTAAATATTTTGATAAAACTAACTAAAACTAAAACTGACAATAATTACAAAAAGAATGACAAAACTTTAAAAATTATTTCAAATAATTAGTTGAATCGATGATTTCTATAAAGACAAAAGGATTTGTGACACCTTGTGCTTGTCAAATGTGGCTCATTTGTGTGAATAGTTGGCTGAAAATTTAACTTCTTCTAATGTAATGATATACACTTGTGGTTATCTGATAAGACAGTGTGAACTTGAGGAGGACTGACACTCATGGTTGTTTGGATTTTAAATCATATCCAGAATTATTAAAATGGCTTTTAAAGATCTGCCCATTATAATAGTCACCAGCGTCTGGAGATAAATGAACCCTTTTTCCAAGAGCATGTGAACTCAAAATCTAAGGTGTTCAGAAACGCTCAGACAGATCTTTTTAATCACCATCCACATCACTCATTTTACAACGGGATACACATTATCGGCCTGCTCAACGTTTTTTTGTGATTCTCATTTTGGTGTAAACCGTGAAAGCCTCCATCACTGACAGTAATTAAAAAAAGATTGTATGCAGAGGCTCTTTTGATTATTTCCGTCTCACAGTGTTGACAACTCACTGACATTGTGCTCTGACACTGAAAAGATTAATCGAAACCAGCGTTTAAACTTCAGGCCACTTGAGCCATTTTAGGACTCATTATAAATACTTCTCATTACTTTCACATAATTGGCTTGGAAAGAAAACTACAGTAATACCGTCTTTGACGTTCTAGGATGTGTTTGAGGAGCTTAGTCTCATTAAAAACTTTTATTTCATTTAAACATCTTTTTTTATTTATAGGTCACAGAAACGTGGGTGATTCGCTTTCTGAAAAATTTATTTGGATATCATGAAGCGCATGAAGGGCTTCATTATTAATGAAAGTGTTTGGAGTGCTCATAAAAGTGGAATTGCATGCGTTCACATACACACGGTACCTTTGAAATGATAATCTGTTAATTTTTAATTGTAATGTGACATTTGAGATTTTCAAATAGAGAGAAAGTTGATTATTTTATTTATGTATTTAAATTTCAACTCATCTGATCCTCAAACAGTGTAAACAATTTTTTTTTACATTATAACAATTTAACTGTGAAAGGCCATTTAAGTTGAGAGTGAAATTACTGCCAGCTTTTTACTGAATACATTAAAAATAATAATAAATAATCCCAAGCTCTGCTTGTTTAAGAGCATATCATGGGTTCAGGCATCATTTACGGGAGTAAAGTATTTAAGTGAATCACAAAATGCTATTTACTAATGGTTTGCGCTAGTCAATTTACCGCTATCTGTGCCATAATGCGCATAATTTAATGCTGCTACTCTTGGTAGTTTGCATTGGTCATTATGGAAATGATCCAGCAGCGTCTGTGTTCTGTAATGTGCACACTGTCAGTAAATCAGCCACAGAACTTTCTGCTCCCACTGGCGCGTTCATGGGATTGTGCTCTCGTGATAATTTGCCCTGTTTAGTAAATCTGGCCCATTGTATGGAGTCAGAAGTTTTGTATAATGCATATTTCACAAGGACTACTTTTATGATAATTTTTTTCTTTGGTAACAATGAATGCTTTTGTATGGAAAAGACCTGCACGTAGATTCTTCAGAAAATGTAATACTTTGTTCTATAGAAGGAATAGAATCCTATTGTTTTGTAACGGCACAAGGGTGAGTAAATAATGACACAATTATTTTTGCTTGAATGAGCTTCATATCATCAGCATCCCCCTCAGGATCCACGGTCTGTTTCCCTCAAAGCAGTGTGAGCATTTCCATGCTGCAATATGACTGTTTACTGTGCGTTCTCAATGACTGTGTGAATCATCCAGTCAGATTCATACCACCTGGAGTGGCGTCACATGCCATTTCCTTCTGCCTAAAGGTTGATTTCTTAAAACCCCAAACTACAGGAATGAGATCTTAATGTGCTTCACCCTGATGGATGAGAGCTTCTCTCCTTTAGAAGGATGGGCTATCTGTATGAATCTCACTGGTGTGAGTTCAGCTTCATATTCTTGGGAAGCCAATGTAACACTTGTTGTTAGATTATGTCTATTAACAGAGGATTTTATCAGTGCCACATGTTTGATTTTGTTGACAGGAGAGACATGACACTGTGGGACATGTAGCATATTTCCGACTGATATTCAGTTGGAAGATGGAGAGGATCTGCTGACTCATGAACGTTTATTCTTGGGGTTAACGTGATGCATCGACAGCACATTTCACTAAATTGACACACATCACTGTACAGCTGCATGCCATCAGAAATGTTCTGAAAGTCTAACTCACAGGTCTAACAAAACGCTTCTGTCTGTGCCTCGGAGTAATTGTGGTTATTAATTCTACAACTACAGCTTTTAAAAACGTTTTATGAAAGATTCAAAAATAATGATTTTGTTCTAATTTTGAGAGCACTAAGAACAGATACCATTTTGTTATTGTTACTGGAAGAATGTTTGTTCATAACTTTGAGAGAACCTTGCCAGAACATTTTTAGAATGTTTCCTGCTACAGAATTGGTTTGGTTAAAATGTTAATTCTGGGGTCCATGAGATTTTTTTATGTCATTGAAAGAGAGTACAAAAAAAAAAATAATAATAATATTGGGAAATATTATTAAATAAAAATATATAATAATAATAATAATTATAATAATAAATAATATTCTGATATGATGATTTTCTGCTTATGATCAGTTAAAAAAATTGTGATGCTTATTATTATTTATTTATTTATCGGATAAATAGTTAAAAACAGCATTTATTTGGGATTACACACACACACACACACACACACACACACACTGCCATAGTGTATGTGCTATAGTGTATGTGAAGGAATTAAAATGATTATCTGATGGATGCAGATTTATGCATGACATCATTGGTGGGCAGGGCCATGTCTAATGCTGTTGTTGTAGATGTTTGTGATGCAGCCGCTTATAGAGGGCTGACGGTCTTGTTTAGAGCTTATGTGCCAGAGCCAATGGTGAAACGAAAGGCCTGCCAGGACGATTTCAACTGCACAAACAGTCGTGGCCTTTGAAGACATATCTTTTAGCCTTTAGGTTGTGCCAGGCTTCTTTAAAATGCCTTTTTCTATAAATATACAGCCATAGACCTACAACACAATGACTCACAATCTTCCGTAATCTTGTTAGAGGATTCTCATCATGCGTAAACACACACTTAATCACAACAGCCATTTCTCTTCACAATGTACTGAGCTGTTCTTTCAAATGCCCTGGTCACGAAGCCTCTCATTGATTTTTTTTAATTTATTTTTTAATATTATATCTTCAAGCCAATATCAAATATATCAAAACAGAGGCTGACCGCTGGAAAACACACTCACTTGGATTATTGTTTGAATTTCCAAGAGATAGAGGTTAAAGGGGGGTGAAATGCTATTTCATGCATACTGAGTTTTTTACACTGTTAAAGAGTTGGATTTCAAAGTTTAAGTTTCAAAAATTAAGTTGTACGTTTGAAGGAGTATTTCTGTTCCAAAAATACTCCTTCCGGTGTGTCACAAGTTTTGGAAAGTTTTTTTTTCGAGTATGGCTCTGTGTGACGTTAGATGGAGCGGAATTTCCTTATATGGGTCCTAAGGGCACTTCTGCTGGAAGAGTGCGCGCTCCCGTATAACAGAGCACTGAGAGCACAACAGACTTCACTGATCAGAGCGAGAGCGTCGCGAAATGTCACAAAAGGAGTGTGTTTTTGGTTGCCAGGGCAAGACAACCCTGCACAGATTACCAAAAGAGAAACAGCATTAAGGGACCAGTGGATGGAGTTTATTTTTACAGAGCATCAACGGAGTTGTGCAAGTGTTTGTGTTTGTTCCCTGCATTTCGAAGATGCTTGTTTTACAAACAAGGCCCAGTTTGACGCCGGATTTGCACATCGTTTATTTCTTAAGGTTAATGCAGTCCCAACGAAAAAGGGTCATGATCGTGTGTTGGAACCGCATGCGGTGATTAAAACTGCTTCAAATATCTCTGTGTTGTTAACTTAGCTATCAGCGCGTAAGCACATCAAGTAAACAACATGCGATGTTGTCATCAAACTGCACTTTCCACATGTAGAGCTTAAAAAAAAAAAAAAACGACAAAGTGGAACTTAGTCATTTTCCAAAACCGCTAAGCAAATATATACAGTTTCAGTACATACCACATAGAGACGTCGTTGCTGATGCTGCTCTTGTTAAATTTCAGCCTCTGGATCTGATTCTGGATCATAAATATACGTTGAATCTCACTGTTAGCCATGGTTTGTTTTTGGTTGGTTTTGTCCTCACGGTAATGTCACAGCTTCCAAACGCTCTCAACGCAAAAGCCTAATGGCGCTCGTGATTCTTTAGCTCCGCCCACACGTCACGCCTCCAGCCGGTCGTGTTTTTCCGGGAAAAATCGGTACAGACTATCTTTCTCTTATGAATATAATAAACTAAAGACTTTTTGGAGTTATGAAGGATGCAGTACTACTCTATAGGTACTCAAGATTAACAGGATATTAACACTCATCTGTCACTGATAACAGATCCCTCAAGTTTGAAATATGATGCTTTTTTGCTTCCATGGAGAAATGATTTAGAAGGTAAAATGAAACATCTACACGCTGATTAAATTTGCATTGTCTGATTCCTTGATTAAGGAGCCAGGAGCCTATTTTATTTGTTAGCTTTCTTCTTATCGTTATATTTTTAATGTGTAAATTTGTGGGACTCTGCATGTCATGGAAAGCCACTTATACTTATGCTCTCCTATACTCACATAATAAACTCTCCCTTCTAAGTATGATCTGAACCATTTGAGTACCATCCCAGAAAGGCCGACCCAGTTTTCCAGTCTTTGTAGAAGTATGTTATGATTGTTAAAAGTAAGCAATAAAAATATAAGAATAAAATATAAAAAAGATGTATATTGTAGAATTAATTGTAGAACGCAAAATAATGTACATGAAAGTAAACTGTAGTGTAACAATAAAAACTCCATGATCACTGGAAGAAAGAGGCGGGAACCGGCGGACAATCAAATGATATTTTAATGACAAAATAAAAACAAAACGGACGACTGACGCGCACAAATAAAAAGCAAACACAAACTAAAGCCCAGGCCTGGTCCTCTCTCTTGTCCGTCACCGTCGTCGCTCCGGTTTTATATCCCTCCATCTCTACCATGGGACTCGAGACCGGTGGGTCGAGCAGGTGTCGCTCATTTCCAATCACTCCACCGGCCTTGCTCCTGTTCCTACTTACGTCTCTCGGCCCTGCCCCACTTGTCACATGCAGTCTTAAATATTAAGATACACAGGGATGTACAATGTGCATATGTGCATTATACTGTAGTCTTAAATATTAAGATACACAGGATTGTACAAGAAGCAAATGGGCAAACAGGTTGACACTGTCAGTGTGTCTATGTGAGGTAGTGAATAATGAAGATCTTACTGATAAAGTGAATATTAAGTGGAGACATGTAGATGTTAAGAGGCTGGATTTGCGTTTTGGAGCCTGATGTACTGGAGGGAAGAAACTTCTCCCTAGTCTCTCCTAGTCTTTTTCCATCAGGCTACGGAAGTGCTTACCAGATGGCAGCAAAGTAAAAAGATGGTTACTGGGGTGGATAGAGTCCTTGATGATTTAAACAGCTCTGCTTTTGCAGAGTTTGAGGTAGATGTCATGCAGAGAGGGGGAAGCAGACCCGGAGATGCGCTCAGCTAAGGGCACAACTCTGTGCAGGGCTTTGCAGTCTTGACTGGAGCTGTTCCCATACCACACTGAGATCAATACACTTTCTATAGCACCTGAATAGAACGTTTTCAGGATTTCTCAGCTGTCGCAGATGGTACAGTCTTTGCCTGGCTTTATTAACCTGTGTTTGAATGTGTGTAGTCCAAGTCAGGTCCTCGGAGATGTTTAAACCAAGGTACTTGAAGCTGCTCATCCTCTCCACAGGTGTCCCGCTGATCATAAGAGGTGTATAGGTCTGCTGCTGTCTCTTCCTGAAGTCCACAATAAGTTCTTTAGTTTTGCTCACATTCAGAGAAAGACAGTTGTCCTGGCACCATGATGTTAATTTCTCTACCTCATCCAAGTATGCGGTCTCATTATTGTTGTGAATAAATGCCAAGAATTACAGTAACATCAGCAAATTTGATTATAGATGTGGAGCTGCGTGAAGACATGCAGTCATGTGTGTAGAGAGAGTAGAGCAAGGGGACTCAGGACACAGCCCTGTGGGGCTCCTACATTCAGGGTGATGGAGTTGGAGTGGGAAACCAGATTGAAAATTGTTCAGTGTCCAGTATCGATTTGAGTTTAAGTATTTGTTCAGCTGATTAAAAACTACCTTTTCTATAATTTTGCCTAGAAAAGGAAGATTAGATATTGGTCTATAATTGCTCAAAAAAGTGTTATAGAGAATGCTCTTTTTCAGGAAGGGCTTAACAATTGCAGTTTTCAGGGAGTTTGGAAATGTCCTAGAAGGAAGTGAGGTGTTCACCACTTCGAAGAGATCTGCTTCTGAACAGTTAAGCACAATTTTGAAAAAAGATGTGGGAAATGTGTCAAGATAGCAGTTTGACGATTTTACGTGCTGCACTATTTCTTCCAAAATTTTGCTATCAATTGTTTCAAAAGTAGACATATTATCTTTTTGATACTGCGGCAGAATCTGTCTGACCTCTGCATTACTTGAGGATGTGCTAATCGCCTTCCTGATATTAATGATTCTTCTCAGAAAAGAAAAATGCAAACTCATTGAATTTGCTGTCTGAGAGCATTTCACTGGGAATCTGGCTCGGGGGGGGTTGTCAGTCTCTCAACAGTAGCAAAAAGAGTACGAGTGTTATTTAAGTTGCTGTTTATAAGGTTTGAGAATAAATTCTGTCTAACTGTGGCTAGTTTCACATTAAAAGCATGAAGGCTGTTTTCATAGATGCTATGGTGAATTTCAAGCTTCGTCTTCCGCCACATCCGCTCAGCTTTTCTGCATTGTTTTTTCATAGTCTGAACTGCTGTTGATCTTCTCCAAACTGCTTACAGTCTACTCATTTTCTTATTGACTATCAAAGTAGCAAATCATCAATAACATTCTTAACTTTTGAGTAAAAGGAATCAAGGAGAATATCAACAGAGTCTGCAGAAATGCTGGTGTTAAATATAACCTCCATAAATAGCACACTAGTGTTCTCGTTAATGCATCTCCATCTGACAGAGACAGATCTAGATTCAGTGGTAGCAGAGCTCAATATATCAAAGAAAATACAGAAGTGATCAGATAGTGTTACGTGCTTAATAAAAATGAATGGAATGTTTAGACCCCTACGGATGATTAGATCCAGAGTGTGTCCAACTTTGTGTGTGGGTCCATGCACATGCTGAATCAGGTCAAAAGTGTTTAAAACCATTATCATTTCTTTTGGAGTTTTGTTTTCGGCATTATCTATGTGAATATTAAAATCCCCTGCAATATCATTACTCTAAACATTATTGGCATGGAGTAGACCGCTCATCCAAAAACTCTCTATTTCAGTCAAATCATAAAATAAAATGCAAAGAATATGTCACCATTATTGATATAGCCTACATCTACTGCCAGACAGATGGTATTTTAATGTTTATTTTAGGACATTGTCAAATCAAACAGCATTCAAACTCATTACCTCTTGCATTTATGACAAGAAATACTGAGCCACATCAGCTAATGTGCTGATGAGAGGCAGAGCATCCATTAGACTGAAGTCCCAAAATCACTTTGGAGAGCACCTAATTGAAATATTATGCTATCAAATAATCAAATATAATACATGTCACAAGTTCATCAAAGCACTTAAACTGATCGAAAAAAAAAGACCCCACCTCTACGTATAAGGCGCACTTCTACAGTATACAGAATTAAAAAAAAAAAACAACAAAAAAATAATATATATATATATATATATATATATATATATATATATATATATATATACATATATATATATATACATATATATATATATATATATATATATATATATATATATATATATATATATATATATATATATATATATATATATATATATATATATATATATATATATATTCATATGAGATAAAAATGTCACAATTACCTTTTTAAAATGTTTATTCTAAGGCTGAAATTGACTTTCAGATATTTCAGGGTGAAACCGGATAATCAAAATGAAAAAGAACAAAAAAGGACAGGAGTGGGGAGGGGCTTAAACGTTAGAATGCTTGCTGATGTCAGCTAAAAGGAAAAAATGTTTCAGAGTTAGAGCAAGTCATGACATTTTGATGTAAGAATACAAATATTATTTTATTCTGAACAATATGTGCCTAAAATGTTCACAAAAAGACAAAGAACCTGAAAATAGGCTCAGTTTTGATTCCATATTGACATCTCACCTTTTTGTTTATAAAATGTCTCATCATTTTGACTCTTTATTAACCTTGATTCCAATATTTGTATTGGCTGGCAAAAAAAAGTAAACATGAGTTATTAATTAATATAATTATGTATGGAGAAGAACACATCTGTGTAATCAGCTCTAGTGGATGACAATAATAAGATTGTGCCAAGCAGCTTGTGATACAGTATATGACATGAGTGGAGCTTCATTGTGAGGAGTCACCTCTGCAGCAATTGCCCATGTGTTTACTGTACTGTTAAGGAAACACAGAGCTATAGCATTGGTTCAATCCAGTCTTGATTGAGGGTAATCATGCAGACTGATGTCCAATCTAACAGAAATCAGAGAGAGCGAGAAACTAAATGAAAGTGTGCTTTTGCTTGGCTTTTGAAAACCAATAACTGGGCCTGTTTGATGTGCTTTTCGTGTAAAGAGGTTGGAGGAGGGAGGGGAAGGGCCGCGTGGCCGACGGAGGTGTTTGGGGGAAGAAGGTGGTCATAATAGTTTTCATTCACTAGAAAGAAAGAGGAATGGATTTTATTACAGTGGAAACAATTGAGTCTATAATAGATTTTGAACTCAATCTCCTTGAATTGTCTTTTTCTTCAGCTTTAGCTGTTGGCCCTCTTCAAACAAGATAGATGAAGGTGTGACGAGGTGTTTGCTGTGTAAGGGGCGTTCACAAAGGACACACCTCTGCATCTGTGTTATTTTAATATCATATAGATACTCATCATTTACAACTATCATTTATAGTTTTGTTAATATTTTGAATTGGATTTAATTTGTATATTTTCTGTTTAAATATGTATAGATTTAGTTTTAATAAATAGTTAAGTAAACAGTTGTAGTTGTTTTATTATATCAACTTAAATTATTTGCAAATGAGAAGTTGGCAACTAGATAAAATAAAATTTATATATATATATATATATATAAAACTTTAGTTAATGTTAGTTTAAATATATATATATTATGGTTTTAGTTTTAATTAACGGTAATAACCGTTTTTTTCATATCATAATCTCTGCTTTTATAAATTGATGTGTCAAATTATGAACAGTCCCATTTCTTTATGATAAATCTCATTTATTTTCTCCATAATAAATTGAGTTTTAGAAACACCAGATACATTTTCTTCTGTTGAAACCACAAAGTAAAATTTTGATCGGTAGCTGTAATCCTGGTAAAGAGCTACATTACCAATAATCTTGCAGATAAATCAAGCATTTTAAAGAAGCTGCAGTGATGACTGCAAAAAAACAAAAACAAAAAACAAAACAGTGACGGCGAAGTTGGTCGTCCTACACTCTCACTATATTTTATATATATATATATATATATATATATATATATATATATATATATATATATATATATATTGATATTTCACCTTATTCTTATATGTAATAGTGTGCAATAAACTAAAAATATATCAGTTTTAATGGGATTGGGATTGTAGTACATCTGCTCAAAAAGATGATAAATCTATCATCTCTTTGTTCTTTTTTTCTGCGATAGAGTTTATATAAATGAAATTTGAAGTTTATATAAACTAGTAATTATTATATTAGCAACTGTGTATAATATATTATATATAATAATAATAATAATATATAATATTTTAATCTTCGCTCCATCTAGCTGTGGGAATGGCCCATGCGATCTCTCACCAGTCCTTCATCTGAAGCTGTCATCTTTTGCAGCCCCCATCACAATGTGTGATTTCATCCTATAGTGATCTTTGCATCCAAAGCAATGATGAGCTCTGTTGACCCGATCATAAAGCATAATGCCAAGGCCATGCCTGGAACCCACAACTGTCCTCTGTGGCTTAAACTGCCATACTTCACGCCATCCGCTATTTCCAGACAATGAGGCTCTGTTGCTGCGTGTGGAAAGCTGATGGGATCCAGTCTATTAAATATGCAGACATTCAGTGATTTGGAACAAATGACTCTTCATTTTACTGTCATCCTCTTTTAAAGGTCATTCTGGTTTAGATCTAAAGAAGTCATGTTTTTAATGTACCGTTATCTTGATGGAGATGAGTCTTTGGGTAAAATACAGATGCATTTCATGCTATCAAGCAGGATCTGGTTACTCATATTTTGCAGGGGTAAAGAAAATGTCATCTCTCCACACTGAATGCCAATCAGTTACTAACTGAAGTGGTGACTGCTATGGGCTGCAGACATCTGAGAGACCACAACATTTCTGGCACGATTCGCAGAGCCATAATCGAGATTGACCCCTGCATCCTTTTCTCATAAATCTCCGTTCACAATTTGTGGAAGGTTTCCCCTAATCCTGTCAAAATGGATTTTTCCAGATGTTTCTGCCATTTGTTGGGCCTTTAGTCCTCGGCCCGAGTGCTTGATGTATCATGGGGGTATATTCATACCATTGGTAGGATATAAAGATATAACTCAGAGACTCAACTGACAAGAGTTCATCTGAAGATACATTTACAGTGACTCTAAAACAACGTGAAGCTTCAGACTGAGACAAAGGCATTCGCAAAACCATTTAGATTGAGATGCTGCATCTCTCTGATTAAATCAACCCAGAATTTGTCTTGCATTTACAATCCAATCTAGCTATGCAGGGCTCAGCTGTGCCTGCAATGTAAATAAATATATGAAAATGACTTCTGTGCTCATTCAGAGCCTGCATTTTTGTTCAATTTAGCAGCTATCCTGTGAAATGTCTATCTATTGCAGTTGGTAAATGTTGACTTGTTTTTCTCTATGCATTTTGACAGATGTTGTCATGATTTTGCAAACTGTTTCCCTTTTTTAAGATTTGCAACACTGTCCACCACCAGTCCCATATATCTCATTTCAGGTGTGATTTGTCTGATCTATGCATGATTATGTTCTCATAACAAGATTATATACTAAGATATATACCAAGGCATGCTTGGCTCTGCCTATTGGGGCTTGCATTAATAATGGGGGTTGGGGGCTGTCTCAATATCACTGTAAGTATTATCATTGATAATGAAAGTTTTTCAGTACATAAGAAAATAAAAACAGGCAGAAATGCTGTAATTATTTTCATTTTTTTTTTTTATTGTTCAACCACCCAATATGTAGATGAGTTTGTTTCTTCACTGGAACAGATTTTGATAAATTTTGCATTACATACATACATACATACATTTTTTTTTTGTTTTCCCATTAGTGAGCAACCATTGAAAAAATAAACAAACAAACAAACAAAAAAAAAACACATGCATATTTGTAACAAACAAATGCATCCGGTTATTTAACCCTTAACATTTTGGTTCGGGCCAAAAATTGTGATGTTTTAATTGGCATTGACATTCTGACGGCACCCATTCAAGGCAGATGATCCATTAGTGATATAATTCTACATTTCTTCAAATGTTATGATGAAGAAATCAACTCATCTATATCTTCGATGGCCTGAGGGTGAGTACATTTTCATCAAATTTTCATTTCTGAGCGAACTGTTTCTTTTATTATTTTTTTGAATACATTTAAAATTCAATGTTTACAAATAATTTAAGGTTTTCTTTATTTGGTTTTCTTTATTTGAAATTTACAATGTTCAAGTTACACATGTAATTTATTAATTACTACAATAGCAATACAACGAGCGGTTTTACAAAATAAGTACATGTTGCAAACTTAACTTATGTAATATGACTATAATGTAAATGTGACTAATGCAATGACACACCTTAAGCGGCAGTAAATTTACATTTATTTTTGTGATTGTGAGACATCAGTATATTGACTGAATATAGAATATAGATATTGTGACCTATCTAAACCTCGTATCTTCAAATATCTTAAAAAAGCATTGATTCTGATACATGATCTGAGGAGGATGAGGATGAGGAAGAAGCTTGTCTCTTGTGTCCTCCATTCTCTAGATGCATCTGATGGAAGTAGGGGAATCTGTATAAGAAAAACACTCCTTGTTTAAAAAAAAATGATTAGTCGCAGCCTTTGAAGAACACACAGCTTCAAACAGTAGGATTCCAAAGCATTTCTCAATCATTAATTTAATCTCCATTTAACAAATTAATTTTGATTTGTTTGTCCTATTATCGCTCATCTAATTGTATACCAAAATTATCTGCTGGAATCTATTTCTGAGGACAACCGTTGCCTTGTTAAAGACGTTCAGAAATTACCTCAAGTCTTTTGCCTCTGTTTTTTCTAAAACATTGACGTATATTTATAGTGGCACTTTAGCCATTAGATACAGAAGCATAGCACCATTTAGAAAGATAGCAATCTCTGCAGGTCAATGACTCATGAGAAAATGAGACCAGAGGCTTCCAGGTTTGTCAGCTCTTGCCAGGTTTAGGCATCAAGTCCTCATCAAGTTTTATTTGAACTGGAACAATTATTCACAGAATGGCCCATAGGAACTTTAGGTGAGATAAATGAGACCAGAGATGAAACTCTATGTGTGTGCTAGGAGCAGGGATGTGATACTTTTCCCTGAAAGGGTGGTGAACGTATCATTGCTGCAAGTTGAACACTATTTACAGATTTTATCAAGGGGAGATCTGATTAATACCTATAATTACATCCTATACTTGTGTAATTTTGCGAAGATACATTTCTCCAGAACTTTTTATTTTTTTCATACCTAAAAAATTGCGAACAGGTGAATCTTTTGATCAGTTTCTTTTGAATCTGTAAAAGCGAAATGTGTGCATTTTGACATAGATTATAATGCTAAAACACATGAAAAGTACTTATATAATTTTAACTGTATTGTGTTACTCTCAAGCCATCCAAGAGGTGGCTGAAACAGTGGTCCTTGTTGATTCATGTAATGCAAGTCAATGCACGCTTTTGAAAATTAAACAAAAAAAGGCATATCAAGGAACACAAAATAATACCCATGGCTTCTGATGATATATCGAGGTCTTATGAAGTGAAATGATTGGTCTGTGCAATAAACTCATTATTTATGGTTACAAATAAAACTGTATATGGATATAAAGCACCTCACCTCTCAAATGTCATCAGTTTCCTTCTTTTTTTTTTTTCTTTTTCTCATAAACAGCTTTTAAGTCTAATATTTTAAAGTTAATGTTCTCTGATTATCTGAACCCTCCTCTCTGCAGAAATTCCCTTAAATCTCAATTGTGTCTGCATTCAGAGTCAAAAGTGGCACATTGTTGCACTGCAGCGATATAGCGCACAAGTTTTCTGGAGTAAATGTGACTTAACATCACTATGAATGTTTCATGGAAATGAACAGCGAAAAGATTAATCAGATTGTCTCCTTTTGTGTTCCACTGAAGAAGAAAAAAATTATATATATATATATTAGCGTACAAGTTTCCAATGATGTGAGTATGAGTAAATTATAACAGATGTTTCATATTTGGGTGTACTGGCCCTTCAAATTTGTGGTCTGCTGAGTGGTTAAACTCTCCAGAAAATAAATACTTAAGCACATCCACCAATCTTATTTTTTCGCAGATGTCTTTTCCTTTTTATTTCATGGCTGCATTTTCTTCCTTTCATCATCCCTGCTTTCATTCGTGCTCTCCACCCCTCTCTATTCACCTCTTACTTCAAAAAACTCTCAACCAAAATACCAGCGTGCCCCTCTCACCCTCTGTAAGCACTGACCTTGAGAAAAATTGCATATGCCATTGAAGAAAGAAAGCAGTTCTAAAGACAAAAAAAAAAAAAAAAAATTTAAGCCTCTAAGTTGTGCATCCGAAATAAATAAATAAATAATCTTACAGAATCGAATTAATGTTTTTCTTTTTTCATCTCCACCAATGGTGAAATGTCAGATCCACTCAGTGTGAAGTAATGGCACTTTTATTAAACACGCTCCTGGTCACAGGCCCCTGAATGTACACATTCATGTTCTCTTCCGGGGTTTAATGACAATAGACAATGCATTCAACTTTTGTTCACTCATTACATATTAGATTCGTGGCTCCTGATGAAGTGCTTGTGGGTGCATGATTCAAAAGCATCCTCATGTTTTCCTGTTTCCCCAGCCATTACCCTGGGTCAATCAATACAAAGTGACTGCTGCTCTCAGCGGCAGGTGCCCAAGATTTGGAATGAAGAGCTATTAAAACTCTGGCCTGCTCATTTCTCTGAACCATCCCCGTGAGTTCTTCCTGTACAGTGAAGATGGACAGCATACAGTGTTGTTTTCTGTCAGGGTTTAATAGCTCTGGGATGCGCAGAGCTGCATTGAGCTCTGTGTGTATGTGTGGTGAGAGGTGAGGAAGCTTGCCTGACCCGGTTTCATCATTAAAGTTAAAGTTCACAATCAAATAAAAATTCTGTCATCATTTACTCAACCTCACGTGGCCATAAACTTTTGTTACTGTATGTTTATTTTAAAAATAAAATAAATAATGTATCTTCACACAGCTGTTTTTCAGTAGTTCATAGTTGACCTCCACAACTATAATAAAATAGTCCAAACCACTATCTCTACTTCTATAATATTCAATATCCCATATACTTTTGTTGCAGCCATTAAAATTGTTCAGCTTTGTTTTTAACATCAAAGTGGTTATATTTCTTTTAATTTCTATATTCATGTAAATTTATTTGTTTGTTAAATTTAAGTATTTTAAAGTGACAACCAAGTGAATGAGAGCAAGTTGACTAGGGTTGATCACTTTTGCCATTTTAGAACACTTGCCTATAGTAAAATCTATAGATGTAAAACACTTAAAGCATATCACAATGTTAGTTTTAACGTTAACCTAGATAAATGTGCTCTGTTATGCACATATCCAAGAGTTTGTGTGGAGTGTTCAAGCTAAAGCGTTTTTTTTTTTTTTTTTGGTACAAAACTGGATGACTATCATGGCAGCCGCTACGTGACCAAAAATAACAAAAAAAATTATTATTAATAAAAAACTAAAACATTAAACAAAACTAAAACTAAAATTAAATAGAAGAAAGTAAAAATATAATAGATAAATTAAACTTGATTTGAAAAGGTAAATTGTCATAAAAATATATAAAATAAATAAACAAACAAACATAAAAATAAAATAGTTGCAATTGTGTTATTCACAGTCAATAATGACAACCATTGGAAATGAATAGGAAATACTCAAAAATATGTGTGTGTACAATCTACAAATTATTCACGATTCAGAAAAAAAGTGCACAGCAATGAAGGGGTGACTATAAAAAATGAGTGCAAAATAGGTTTGACTGTAGTAAAATTAATGAAAAAACTGACATATCAAACCAACATTTTAAACAAACAAAAAAATCTAAACCTTTGAGAATGTCTAAATATAAATCCAAATCTTGATAAAATAATTATTTATGTCTTCAAACAACTAGAGAATTTGTAAAAAGATTTCTATTTTCTTTTTTGTGTTCTGAAATTCTCTATTTGGTAATATTTGGTAACACTTTATAATAACTGCACATCATTAATCATTAATTAAGCATTAGTAAACATATAATTCATAATTTATAAAGCATTAATAGACAGTAATAAGCAGTTTATAAATACAGATATAAATGCTTTATTCTTGATTTAAAAGCATATCTATAATGTGTTTAATAATTGTATTTTCATACTTTATTCATGATCAATTTATTATTTATCAATGAAGTATAGCATTATTTACAAACCAGTTATTTAGGGGTTGCCAGTGATTCATAATATCACAAGAAATGTAGTAAATTCACGTAGTTATAAAGCATTTAGTATTGGTCAGATAACTATTTATGTGAGCTCATCTAAAGTGAGGACTAGTTATGCCTTGTAAAGCATTTATAAAGGATATTTAAAGGCTCAGTTATCTTCTAAACAAAAAACTGAAACAAACACAACACAGTGATACAGAAAATATAAATATTAACAGCCTTTAAATCTCATTTGTAAAAGCTTTACAAGGCATAAATAGTCCTCACTTTAGATGAGCTCACAAAATAGTTAACAAACAACTACATATGTTTTATGACTACCTGAATTAACCCTGAATTACAGTAGAAATACATGTTAATAAACCATTTATTAAAGGGGGGGGGGGGGTGAAATGCTATTTCATGCATACTGAGATTTTTACACTGTTAAAGAGTTGGATTCCCATGCTAAACATGGACACAGTTTCAAAAATTAAGTTGTACGTTTGAAGGAGTATTTCTGTTCCAAAAATACTCCTTCCGGTTTGTCACAAGTTTCGGAAAGTTTTTTTTTCGAGTATGGCTCTGTGTGACGTTAGATGGAGCGGAATTTCCTTATATGGGTCCTGAGGGCACGTTTGCCGGAAGAGCGCGCGCTCCCGTATAGCAGAGCACTGAGAGCACAACAGACGTTCACTGATCAGAGCGAGAGCGTTGCGAAATGTCACAAAAGGAGTGTGTTTTTGGTTGCCAGGGCAAGACAACCCTGCACAGATTACCAAAAGAGGAACAGCATTAAGGGACCAGTGGATGGAGTTTATTTTTACAGAGCATCAACGGAGTTGTGCAAGTGTTTGTGTTTGTTCCCCTGCATTTCAAAGATGCTTTGACGCCGTTTGACGCCGGGTTTGCACATCATTTATTTCTTAAGGATAATGCAGTCCCAACGAAAAAGGGTCACGATCGTGTGTTGCAACCGCATGCGGTGAGTAAAACTGCTTCAAATATCTCTGTGTTATTAACTTAGCCATCGGCGCGTAAGCACATCAAGTAAACAACATGCGATGTTGTCATCAAACTGCACTTTCCACATGTAACGTTACAGCTTAAAAAAAAAAAAAAAAAAAAAAAGACGACAAAGTGGAACTTAGTCATTTTCCAAAACCGCTAAGCAAATATATACAGTTTCAGTACATACCACATAGAGACGTTGTTGCTGATGCTGCTCTTGTTAAATTTCAGCCTCTGGATCTGATTCTGGATCATAAATATACGCTGAATCTGACTGTTAGCCATGGTTTGTTTTGGTTGGTTTTGTCCTCACAGTGTCACAGCTTCCAGACGCGCTCAACACAAAAGCCTACTGGCGCTCGTGATTCTTTAGCTCCGCCCACACGTCATGCCTCCAGCCACTCGTGTTTTTTCCGGGAAAAATCGGTACAGACTATCTTTCTCTTATGAATATAATAAAACTAAAGACTTTTTGGAGTTATGAAGGATGCAGTACTACTCTATAGGTACTCAAGATTAACAGGATATTGAGTGAAAACGAGCATTTCACCCCCCGTTTTATTAACACAGTAACTATTACTATATGTCTGAATAAAAAGATTTATTGCACATTTAAATAATTTATTAATCATTTACTTACAATTTCTAAGTGATCTTATGAACCACTGACAACTCCTTAATAACTGGTGTGTAAATAATGCTATACTTAATTTAGAAATGATAAATTGATCATTAATAAAGTATGAAAAAACAATTATTAAACACATTATAGATATGCTTTTAAATCAGGTATAAAGCATTTATATCTGTATTTATAAACTGCTTATAAATGTTTATTAATGCTTTATAAATGATTAATAAACTGTTTCCTAATGCTTAACTAATGATTAATAGCATGCAGTTATTATAAAGTGTTACCCAATATATTATATATTTCAGGTGTTTGGCCACTTTTGACCACGAACAACACAAGTGTGACCCGCAAATGAACAATTTCTTCTCTAACTCTTCCAGCTGCGCTGAAGGCACAGTCGCTGCTGCTGGCAGGAACACTACAATACATGCAAGCCAGTCTTTACAGTCACGGTGAAATGGTCTCATGTTGTTTCTGCCAGCAGCAGTGCATCTTTTCCACCACCTTAACTGATGTGTGTCTAAAATATACAAAGAAGAAGCCTAAAACAGGGCCTGAAGCCTTGCCCTAGGGGTTTAAATTAGTCGTGCTATATTTATTGGTGATTCATGTAAATTCTGCACCTCAAACTCATTGGAAATGTTATTATGTTGCTTTTTGCAAGTTCTGCAGCACTTTCAAAGTGAAATGTCCAGTGAGTGTCACTAAAAAGTGTATTCACTTTTATCTAACAGGCAAGTTTACTGTGCAAAAAAAAAGGTAATAAATGGAAATAAAAGTGTATGCATGTATGTAGAATCATGTTTTTCAAATTAGCCTTGAAATCCAATTGAAATTAAGTCATTATCGAATCACTTTGTTGTTGCTTTAAAACCTGTAAGACTTTTTATCTTCTGGAACACAAAATGAGATGCTTAAAGGGGTCATATGATCATACGATTTACATTTTTTCCTTTCTCTTTGGAGTGTTACAAGCTCTTGGTGCATAAAGAAGATCTGTAAATTTGCATTGTAAAGTCTCAAATCCAAAGAGATATTCTTTATCAAAATTAAGACTCTGTCACGCTCCCTAAAAAGACTCGTTCAAATATTATCCACGTCACCATGTGGAAATATTTGCGTAATGCTGCCAAAATGTTCACGCAAAGAAAGAAGGTGTGGTATCAGTAACCGCTGTTAGTGTTGAAGCAGTCATGTCAGGGAGATGATGTGTGTATCTAGACGAAAGCAAAAGCACTTTATTCGGCCTTCTGAAAGTAGATGCATTCTTTAAGATTACTTACAACAGAACAGCAATGCATTTTATGGACAACTGTTTGGTGAACCTAGGAGAGGAGGACATTCTGACTTTGCTACGACAGTCTGGTGCACCTGAATCAGCTACCGTAAGTATGTTTTAAGTATGTATGCCATTAGTTTATGTATTTGCTATTGACTGTTCAAATGCTGAGTTTTGCATGTCGTGCACGTGTTTGTGTGTGTGAGAGAGAAAGAGAGACGGTCACACAGTGGAGTCAGCTGTTTAACCAACAGTGGCTTGTGTTCTGCAAACACATACGAGCTTCATCACTGTGTCTGTCACATGACTCTGTTTCCCTTTTGGGCTTGAACTGATGGTAAAACTAAGGTCTTTACATTTATTTTGAAAGATGAAGCTTGTGATTATGGAAAGGACCGTTACATTTCCAACTTGCTTCCTAGTGCTTGCTATGTTCGGCCAATCACAATGCACTGGGTCAGTTTGCCAATCAGAGCAGACTGTGCTTGTCCGAAGGAGGGACTTTGTAGAAAATGACGCGTTTGAGAGAGGCAGGGCATAGAGGACCTACAATAATGTACAGTATTTTAAAAAAATTATGTTTGTTTTTTTTTTTTTTTTTTACATTAAAGCATGTCAACTTCTGTTACTCCAAATACACAAAATAATCATATTTAAAAAAAGCATCATATGACCATTTTAACAGAATGTTCAAAACACTCTTTTCTTTGAAACAAAAGTTAATGGGCGTAGATGCTGTCAAGCTTCAGAAATAGTAAGGTTACAACTTGAACATATATTCTACATAATTCTTCTGTAACCATTAAGTAGCTTTACTTGTTTCTTAAGCTTAGACTGGAATTTCAGCTGCTATGTGTGTCACGATCGATTACAAGACCCAACAGCGCTTGGTATCATTAACATCAGACCTGGCTTGATAAGTCTTGTTTGAATGCATGCAGATGAAAGAAAGTCATACAGGTTTGGGTAAAACGATGATAAGTAAATCATCTTTTATTTTTTCAGTGAGGTAACCTCTTTAATACCGTATGTAATAGAATATAAATATTATGTTGAAGAAAAAAAAAACATTTCTGTCTCACCATAAATATTTTAAGCATTGAGGAAGGTGTGTATTAAAACACACCGGCTGATTCCCATTACCTTTTAAAAAACTTGTGTATACCCCACATCTGCTGTGCTGTGTCTCCCTCTTTTTTTTTTTTTTTTTTTCTTTTTTTTTTTTATATGAAGCATACGTTTTTCACCCAGAGCTTTAATGTTTTGTCACAACTGCAAAAGAGATCCCATGGTCCTGCATAAGCTGTTGCCCAAAGGCTTTTGCATTGGACCATTTTGAAATGAAATTGCACAGCCTTCTGGGACAAGTTGTTGGAATTGAACGAGGGCCATGTAAAATTCATGTACTTTCTCTGCAGTGACTTAACTGTTCCGTCATTGTAAATATATCAGTATCAGAGGAACAGAGAAACAGGGAGTATTTGTGAGGGGGAAACAAAAAACCTGGAGAGACAAAGACAGTGAGTGCAAAAAAAAAAAAAAAAAGAAAAGGGACAAAGTCTAAGAAAGACAGGTGGATGGAAAGGAAAGGAGACCAGGGAAGGAAAAAAGATCTTCGCCACAGGAGTCATGGCTGGTTACCCTGTGGAGGCTCCAACATTGCCAAAACGAAACACCAAGCTTGTTTACGTTAGTATTCCACCCTGGCTCAGCATTCTTCAGTGGGACCACAGCCAGCATGATGCATTATTTTGTGCCTTTCAGACATTTTCCAAGTGATTGGATTTACAAAATGGGGCAGGCGCTCTTCCGTATAAACACAAAGGAGATTTTTGTACATTTGTCAAGTGCCTAGTAGTAGCCTACAGTAGCCCATAATAAGTATAAAATGAGTCACAAAGCAAGGTGAGCCACATCTTGTGTCTAGACAGCCAAAATAGACTTAAGTTGACAAAAGGATGTACAATCAACCAAAATTTCCCATTTCTTTGTTTTGTCAACTGCATTAAACTATTACAATAGTTTTTTACATGTTCTAAAATTGGTGAAGGCATATAAATAGAAAAATTATAATTAATTCAGGTTGTGTCTGTCATCTTAAGAAAAGACCTTCAAACTGATAAATAGATTTGAATGTTTGTGGTCCATTTGTGGTCCAAATGTTGTGGGCCACTACAGCGACACTAGCAAGACTTGCTCCTCGTCCTCACGGACTTTGCACAGTGTCTGTGCAAAAAAAGTCTCACTGTGGGAAACTCATACTTGCGTAGGCCCCGTGGCCAGCTGTGTGCCAGTGCGTCCATGCCGAGAACAACTGGCAGTGAGTGGTCTCTGGAGAAGCAAACAGGTCTACCTGAGCGGCTCCGAACTGTCTCCAAATCAGCTGGACCATCAGGGGATGGAGTCTCCATTGCTCGAGGCAGCTCATCGGCTTTATGGTTGAGGAGGCCCGGAATGTGAACACCACAAAGTGACCGCAGAACCTTCTGACTCCAAAGGAGGAGTTTTGACATGCGACGGGAGCACAGACCACCTTGTCGGTTGATGTAGACAACGGTCGCTGTGTTTTCCATTCGGACCAGCACATGTTTGCCTCGTAAGTGACCTTTGAGACTGTTCAAGGCAAGGTGCACGGCTAACAACTCAAGGCAATTGATGTGCCACTGCAGCTGTGGGCCCGTCCAAACCCCTGAGACTGCATGCCCATTGTATGTGGCCCCCCAGCTGGTGGTGGAGGCATCCGTGTAAACCACAACATGCCTGGAGATCTGCTCTAGGGGCACCCCTGCCTGGAGAAATGCAAGATCTGACCACGTGCTCGTATCAGCCATTCATCTAGATGAGAATGAGAACACCCTGCTCTCTGAGGGAAACAAGAGCCCCCTCCGCGACTTTCGTGAAGACACGGGGAGACAGAGAAAGCAGTTATCAACCTCTCTCTGGGTCGCCTGCCCCGGGGCCTCTTGTTCTTCTGCTTACCACCAGGTTTGATGGGGCCAGGATGGGAAGGGTGCCCTGCCTGTGCCCAGCTCTATGGCACCACTTGGAGGCTGCTGCAGATGCGGCGCGGGAGCAGGGGTGGATGCAGGGGCCAACCTCGGCGACGAGCAGGCTGGGGCACTGGGGCCGGCGGGTGGGTGGAGGCAGCAGCTGCCTGCCGGGGCAGGATGTGTCGGATCACCTCAGTCAGCTTCTGGGCAGACAAGAACTGCTGGGCAAAGGTCTCGACTGTTTCGCCGAAGAGGCTGGTCTGGGACACAGGGGCATTGAGAAACCGGACCTTGTCAGTGTCTCTTTTAAGAGGGCCCAGCACGTTCCTTCGGTTGCTCCACTGGATCAGAGGTGCAAGAAGAGTGATGGTCCCCAGTGGGTTGATTCCCTGCAAGGTTTGCCACCACTGTAATCCTCAAACCACCCGCGTTACTGCTGGAAGTGGCGCTCATCTGTCGGCCACCACAACGAGCCTCAGATCGTAACGACCATGCCCAGAAACGCACGTGAAACGGCATCCTTGTAAGGACGAGCTGATGTGTTTATAAAGACGCACCTGTGAAGGTCTTTTAGAGAAATTTGCTCTTTAAGGAAATGCTCTTTTAGTACCGAGATGCACAGGGGAATTTTTTAAAAAATGATTTATTTCTATATTTCTATATTCTATCTTTTTATAATAAATCACCCCTTCCTCTCACTTGAGTGTCTGATGACTCTTTCAGCACAGCTCATGTTTGTTCAAGGGCACTCCAGAAAGCTTCAAACACAACTTAAACACATTTGTGGCCAATAACACATTTACAGCAAGCGTCGAAACCTCAAGATTCCTGGCACTGCTGTGCTTATGCTTAGTGCCTACCGCACGCTGTGAAAGCATCTCACAGGTGTTGCTGTTGGAGATCATTTGTGTCACCTGCAACCTTTGTAAGCATTACCAAAACATGTACAGCCCCTCAAACCCCCATCACAGCCACTTCTCCCATGAGAGGAATATGATAATTTATAGTAAAAAACAGACCTAGTGTGACTTGATTTATTGCCGGTGTTGTCACCCGTAATTAAAACCCCCTGCTGATTAATTGTGTTTTCTGAGATTGTGGCACAGTGTGAAGACTTGTGGGGGATAGGAGCTATATACGACACTAATAACAGAACTAATGTGCGCTGTTTCAAAAAGAGATTATCCATAAGGGCCACAAGCCAGTCCAAGGCTCCCCTCTTGATATACACTGCTACAGCAAGCACTTAATCCCCTAAAGTATCCTCAGATTCTCCATGAGAACTCATCAGGCTAAATCCTTACAGACTGCACCTTTATGAACAAGTGCATGGAGGGAGAAGTTTTCCTCAAACTTGGACAAAAAAAGTAGAATGAAATAAATTACCTAAAGGTGCCTTTGGTGCAACGGGGAGAAATTTATGTAGTACATTATATCCCACATATGCCTCTTCTCATTAGGAGCAAACAGCAGCTGGATCTTTGTGGTTAACAGCCTCATCATCATCCAAGGTTTAATCCTACATCTGCATATAAACACCTCTGAAAACTCACTGCATCTAAAAAATCATGACTGAATGACAGCTAGCTTACTATGAATAATAAACATGAGCTCTTCTCAAAAAAATGGGAGAAAAAATGTTTTCTTCAACAACTCCTCATTGTTGTGAGAATTAAGTTTTTTTTAAGCCTCTATAAAAGGAATGGTTCTCAAATAAATCAAAATGTAATGTTTAATTTTAATCAAAAATGTTTTTGGAGCTCTGCTTTCTTTGATGTGTAGAGCTACTCCAGTTAACGTCTGTTCAGTCTGTTGTGAGAGCTGCTTTATTGTAAAGACTGACTGTAACTCTTAAAACTCTAAATGAAAGTGACACTGACCCTGTTTTTCATGTTTAATACTGCAAAGCTGCTTGCTGTTAACCAATAAACTGTATAAAGTGCTGTATAAATAGACATGACATGACTTTACTTAAATGGAGTGCCAAATTGCAGAGGTTGTTCAAATTGTGACGAGTCAGCTGCCTCCTCCCTGATTGTCACCGGTACCCCATCCTAAATCGCCGCCCTTCACCAGGCTCCCGACTGGAGTGGGTGTGTGAGAGGAGGGGCGCTGGACGAGTCAGGGCTGGCGGCATGTGATGGGGCACACCTGAAGGGAATGGAGCCTCATCACCGCCGCTGTTTAAAAGACCAACGCGCCTCTCCTCAGGAGACCGGTCTATTCCCCGTGTATGCACGCTGGTGGGTCCAGGAAGGGTGCGTTGAGGGACTCCCACACCACAAGAGACGTGAGCTGCCAGACCTGCGATCCGGAGGAGAACCGCACCCGTTTACACGGCCGACGGGCCAGGATGCCGGGCCGTCCATCCCCTACCAGCGCCGCGGCCAACGAGAGAGATGCGGACGCTAGAGGAAGCCGCCGCCCCTCGCGCCCCGGACCGAGGAGGCGCCAGTACCAAAAGTTACCAACTGCAACTTTAATGTAAGTTATTTATCGCCATGGATGCTCGAGGCGGTGGGCTTGAGCGAGTTGCTGGGGACAGACGAGCTCGCTGCCGGCCGCCCACGATATGGAGGGACGGCTGCCATCCGTGAGAGAGCGGAGGAGTCAGCGCCGTTCGCCAGGGGGCCGGAGCCTGCTGCCTCCGTGAAGGAATCCGGAGGGGCAGGGAACGGGGGACTCCTGCCGGGTGCCCAAAACCGGAGGAGCCGTCGTCATCCACCGGGCGGCGGGGGAGTGTTGTGCCGTCCGCCGAGGGCCGTCCAGTGCCACCGCCAGGCACCGCGGAGGAGATCACCCAGCTGGTGGAGGGCCGAGCAGCAGTGCATCTGGGAGCCTGATTTTAATTTTTTTTCTCTCCCTTCCCTCGTCTCTGTCGCTCCTCCTTGCATCTCCTTTTCTCTCGCCTCGTCTGTCCTACCCCCAGGTTCCCGCAGGTCCCCATGAGCGTCCCCCCCCGGAGGGAGGGGGAGTAGAGTGCAGTCTCGGGAGTACCCCTGGCCTGTGAGGGGCGATGGGCGTATGTGACGAGTGATGCAGGGCCGAGAGATGTGGGAACGAGCGAGGCCGGTAGAGTGATTGGGAAATCCGCGACACCTGCGCCCCACTGCCGGCTCGAGTCCCACAGAGGAGATGGAAGGATATAAAACTGGAGCGACGATAGTGAAGGACGAGAGAGGACCAGGCCTGGGCCATTATTTTATGTTTTGCTTTTTATTTATGTGCACCAGTTGTCCGTGAGGGGCTGGTGCGCTGGTTTGTGTTTATTTGGGGTTATTAAAGTTTCATTTTGATTGTGTGCCGGTTCCCGCCTCCTTCTACCGGATGATTATGGAGTTTTTATCATTACAGCACCCCTTGTACAAGTTGGCGCACCAGATCCTTGTGTGGTCCCAGGTCCTTGTTTGGACCTCTTTGCGACTCAAGAGACATCGCAATGTCCCCTTTGGTTCTCTCTAGTTCATCCAGCTCCTCTGGGACTGGACGCTATGGCACAGACCTGGCCGAGGCTTCATTTGTACGCATTTCCCCCTATTGCTCTGCTCCCAGGAGTTCTGCTGAGAGTATGCCGGGACGGGGTCTGTCTGTTGCTAGTAGCCCTGTTCTGGCCGGGCCCACTATTGTTCGCAGATCTGGCCTTGCTCCTTGACGGCTCCCTGTGGGAGATACCGATCAGGACAGACCTACTCTCACAGGTGCAGGGCACAATAATTCACCCTAGCCCGGAGATGTGGAAGCTGTGGGTATGGCCCCCGAGGTGGCACAGCTCATAACATCCGGTCCCTCAACCGAGGTTGTTCAGACCATCCTCCAATCCAGAACTCCCTCAACGAGGAAACTGTAAGCCTTGAGGTGGAAACTCTTCACCTCATAGTGCAGAGACCATCAGCTTGACCCAGCTAATGGCCCAGTTGGTACAGTTCTGGAGTTTCTGCAAGCCAGACTCTCTGCAGGGTTGACCCACTCCACGCTGAAGGTTTACGTGGTGGCCATTGCGGCCTACCATGTCCCTTTGGGAAGGCACCCCCTAGTCTGAGGAGAGTTGGAGATCTTCAGGCCCTCTCAGTGGCCTCTACTTATCTTGACTTTGCGCCCGGCATGGCCAAGCGTTCATATACCCTCGAGCGGGATATGTTCCTAGGTTCCCTTTGTCACACCACAACCTGTAGTGCTGCAGGCCTTCTGCCCTCCTCCCTTTAGGGAGCCCGACCAAGAGAAGCTAAACTAAATGTGTCCAGTTCGAGCTGCCCTGTGGAGAAAATCAGACCAATTGCTAGTGAGCTATGGTCCCCCCAAAAGGGGCTTTCCTGCATCTAAGCAGACTATTAGTCGTGGGATAGTTGAGACTATTGTTACATCCATAGGGACGTCTGTGTACTTTCATTTGCTGGTGTAAAATGTAGTGCCTGTCTTGGTTTGTCTTCTGTTGTGCTTCTCTGTTGCTCCTCCTATCCACAGCACAGGTTGGGAGAGCCACCTGAATTGTGTCCCAGCTCGTTATGGTGTGGCTGGAGCATTATATAAAAGATCCAGAAACCTCCAAACAGAGAGAGAGAGAGACTGACGCATGCTTCTGAGAGACTGTCATCTTCCGGTCCCAGCACTTGTCACTTTCAGAGTGTTTTGTTGTAATTTGTGGGGTGCTGT
Organism: Carassius gibelio; assembly: GCF_023724105.1. Lineage (NCBI taxonomy): Eukaryota > Metazoa > Chordata > Actinopteri > Cypriniformes > Cyprinidae > Carassius > Carassius gibelio. The sequence continues at coordinate 11,280,426 of NC_068389.1, read as the reverse complement.
AAACACTAAAGAAGGTATGCTGTGTGTCAACTTTTTTAGACTATGGTAACTATGTGTGAATAGTTGCCATTAATAGTTGGAGTGTTACAGTAACCCCTGGTTGTACGCAGTTGTGCTATATTGGCCTGTGTGTCCAGATTTACCATTAAGATTATGTTTGTCAACTTTGTTCTATTGTTATTGTGATATCAAGGCTCACTCTACTCGGGGTATGGTGACCTCCAAGGCAAGGATTTGGTAGTCTGGAAGAGTAGGCATCTCGTTCCCCACAGCATTTTTTGACGCAGCTCGAGTTCCCGAAGAGGAACATCTCTAGATTATGAATGTAACCATGGTTGTTCGAGGGAACGAGATGCTGCATCTTGATGCCATACCACCGGCACCCCTGCCAGTGCTTGCTGGTACTCAAAGCTGATGTCAGCTGCGCGGCATAGCTTTTATAGCTTCCTGGTCTCTTAAGTCACCCCGCCCGTGATGTCACGCTCTTCCATAAGAAAGATTACACATGATATTCAGAGTCGCCCACGCTAAACGCATTACCCATATCATTTTTCGACATAGTGTCTCATTTTCTTGAGGAACCATGGTTACATGCATAACCTAGAGACATTTTCTCAGCATTGTAATTTTTTTGTGCACACAGCACACATTAACCTTAACACTCACTAACTGTATACCATTGGTTTATTTATTTATTTATTACCTTTAAGCATATAACAACAACAAAAAAACATTCCATTAGCATATCAGGGCCTTTAAGAGCTGCTTGAACATTTCACAAAAGATCTTCTGTTTTGCAGAACAAAGAATACAGATTTAGAACGATATGAGCTTGAGTAAATGACATTACATCATATTCACATAGTATAATTTTTTTTTTTGTGAACTAAATCTCTTTATTTACATTAGACTGTGTTTTGGTGTGTCAGCATAGAGTGCAAAGAGCAGATGCCGTCTGTCTCACTGTCTGCCTCATTTTAGACATTTTAGATAGGAATAAATGTCCATCTAAAATGTACGCAGGAGAAACTTAATTGAACCATATGGCATAAGTCTCTTTCTCAGCCAGTCCCCTAAAAGTGTGTAACGGAAACAAGTCAATTTAGCTCAAAGGGAATCATTTACAATTTTAAAGGCAATTTGAACAGAATCACTGTTTCACGGCTGGTCACTGAGACGCCCTGCGATTCCGTGAACGAGCCGTTTAACATCAAATCTGCGCTGGATACTAATATCCAAACTATAGTGAAACACTATCAATTAGCACAGTAACAGGATCGGCAGTTTAAGACATTAACTTGTAAGCACAAAACACAAGATACTTCTCTTTTCAATATGAATAAGGCTTTATTAGATAAATCTAAGACATATAAACTAATCTAACACATAAACGCACGCACTCACACATTCACACAAGTTGCAGGAAGATCGAAAGTTAGGGAAAGATGAGTTTAGGAGAATGGAAATATGGAATCCCAAGTTTACAGCAATACGTTAAATTGCAAAGACATGAGCAACCATCAATCACTTAATTAACGCTCGCATTGAGTTCCTCAATGGGGTTACAATTATATTAGATACACCAGCACAACAAATCGCTGGCGCCGATACAGGATGGCTGCCTCCGTGACGAGCTCCGCATATGTTTTTTTGTGTTTTTGTTAGTTTGTCCTGTCTTTAGTTATATTCCTACCATCAGTTTCACCCGGGAAGAACTGCTGAACATTCGGCAGAACACACCACAGGATATTTTACCGGATTTCAATTATTCAGACGTTTTACTGAACGTTGTTATCGGAGGAGCGGCGGCGCTGATCAATCGCTTCAGGACGCGCAGACGGGGGAAGCGAGCGGGAGCGCTCGTCAGACTCAGGAAGCGCGGATTTCGAACGCCGTTGCCTAGCATCCATCTGGCAAATCTCCGCTCTCTACCCAACAAAACGGACGAACTCCTTCTGCTTTCTCGGACAAATAAGGATTTCACACACTCTGCTGCTCTGTGTTTCACGGAAACCTGGCTGAATGACACCATACCGGACAGCGCGCTCCATCTGCCGGGCTTTCAGCTGTTTAGAGCGGATCGTGACACAGAATCAACGGGGAAATCGCGCGGCGGTGGGACATGCTTTTACATCAATGAACGGTGGTGTACAGATGTAACTGTGTTAAAGAAGACGTGCTGCTCAAATCTCGAAACACTCTTCATTAACTGCAAGCCGTTCTATTCGCCGCGGGAGTTTCACTCGTTCATTCTGGTCAGTGTTTACATCCATCCTCAAGCGCATGTGAGCTCAGCTTTACAGAAACTCGCTGATCAGATCACAGAGACAGAACAACAACACCCGGACTCTGTTTTAATCATTCTCGGGGACTTTAATAAAGCCAATCTGTCCCGTGAACTGCCAAAATACAGACAGCATGTTACATGTCCCACAAGAGACAGTAATATATTAGATCACTGTTACACCACAATAAAGGATGCATTTCACTCTGTTCCACGAGCAGCTTTGGGACGTTCTGATCACCTTCTGGTTCATCTAATACCGTCCTACAGGCAGAAACTAAAATCAGCTAAACCTGTATCAAGGACTGTAAAAAGATGGACTAATGAAGCAGAGCAGGATTTACAATCTTGTTTTGACCTCACTGGCGTTGAAACGCGCAGACGAGGTCGACGTTACAAAACTTAACTCAGAACACGAAACTCTCAAACGGAAAAGAAAAGAAATAAAGTTTGATGAGACAAGGTTGTGTTCCTTCTCATCGTGGCTAAGTAGCAGCAGGCTTGCAGGCCGAAGCACGCTGGAACCGCGTTTAAAGAACAGTGATGACTAAACAGCATGGCTACAAGCTAGCAGAAGCATAGCTAGAGACTAGAAACTGGCATGACTGATAGCAGCAGCATAGCTAGAGACTAAAAGCTAGAGACTAAAAGCTAAGAGCAGGCATGACTGATAGCACAAGCAAGGCTAGAACTAAAAGCAAAGATTTTATGGTGTCCTCAGTTTTTAAACTCGCATGTTGGCCACACCTCAAATGTTGTCTTGACCAATCAGACATTGTCTTGGCTCGGGGGTATCATAAATCATATGTTTATCTTACCAAGCATGTGGTCCGAATTTTCCTGCTCTTGCAGGGTATAATTTTGGACATGATTCCTTTAACACGAATATGATACATGTGACAAATAAATGATTGTCAGGGCTATTTCAAGCAAGTAGATTCAATCACACACATATCAGACATGACTATGTATCCTTTAGCTATCCCATAGTTATAAAAAAAAAACATACACAATAAGTGATTATAACATGATAGTCAAATGTGTGGGTTACACATAAATGAATATGGAGTTAAGCAATGGAACGAATTTTAATTCTTACACACGAGGGCCTCATTAAGAAAGGCACCTATCTGTGCTCTCAATAAGCTAATAACACCAGCAAACTAATACCATATGCAAGCCATTGTCATCTACTCAATACAATTCTGCCTGTGATTTATGTTCCTGCTTGCTCTTATATTAAATACATTATAGGCTGTGTGTTTTCGCTCCACAGGGAGCTCACAGTAGGATGGATGGTGGAGTGTCCTTTCACAGGTTTAAGGGGCATTTAGCTGTAATGAGGTTCAATTTCAGCACACCAACCAGTGAACAGTACAATTCTGGAGCAAGGTCAAAAAGCTGCGGTTTGAAAAAAAAAGAAAAAAAGAGAAAAAGGGCTTTAATACCATCCATACAAGACTGCAGACAGTAGTTAAAAGTGATTTACTAAAAACAGATTTGCCATGTGGTCAAGAGTTGACCTAAAACACTTCTAAGTTTCCGAAATTCTTTTGGTGATTCTGATGTTTTGAACTTAAAGGGCTTGTTCACCCAAAAAATGATAATTCAGTTACCCACACACCCTCACGTTGCTCTGAACCTCTTACCTGTGGATCACAAAAGGAGATTCAATGAATTTAATTCAATACAGTGTATGTACATTCATGCCCACAAATATTGGCACCCTTGGCAAAATATGATCAAAAAAGGCTGTGCAAATTAATCTGCATTGTTAATCCTTTTGATTTTTTATTTAAAAAATTCACAAGAATGTATCCTTTAATTGGATAATAAGAATTTAAAACGCAGGGGAAATATCATTATGAAATTAATGTTTTTCTCAAATGAATTAGCATGATTTTTTTCTTCCACCACAAGTCTATGGCAGCCCATAGACCGCTTGTGGGAAAGTTGTGAAATTTTGCACACTGGTAAAGGATGGTGAGAAAAGTTACCATAGCAAATTTGGAGTCTCTAACTCAAACTCTTTAGCGCCATCATTTGTCTAAACTTAAAAAAAAATGTATGCTAATAATTTTGAACCGTAACCACAAAATTTTAATTATTTTTTCCTCTGATTCCTTGGCTCATGCTGTCACGGTAGGAAATCCAGTGTTTCCTCCGTGTCATGTTTTGTTATTGTTTTTGTACTTACGTTGTCTCCATGTGCTCATTTAGTTGATTGTCATCACCTGGGTGTTGATTGTCTCGCTCCAGCTGATCGTCATCATACCTCTGCTACTTATACTCACCTCGCTCTCTCTCTGTTGTCAGATCCTCTCTTATGTCTCCATGCACTAGCTGGATTACCGTCCTCCGTGTTTGTGTGCTGGTTTGGATTCGTGTTGTCGTCCGCGTGTCAGTGTTCCGGTCTGTTCCTGGTTCCAACCATTGACCACCTTCACCTGCACCGCTGACTTCACCATCCCGCTCTTCTCACGCCACCGTAGACCTTCCTTGCCATTGCCAACACTCTGGACACTCTTTATCAATAAACAACATCTGATTGCCTGCAATTGCTTCCTCCTCTTTTATCTGTCGTTACAGTAGGATCTGACCATCATGGAAGCAGCAGGCGATCGCTCCCCATCTCATCTCGAAGAATTTCTGCAACGAGCTGTGGGTCGTATGGATCGCCAAGACAAGGCGATAGATGAGATGGGTCGAGCCTTCCAAGCAATGGTGACGAAGGTGTCCGAGCTCGTTCTCCAGACGCAACAACAACAACAATCGTCACCCGCTGCGCCTCCCACGCCACCCACACCGCCGATCGTCTCCGGGGGGATTTCCCAGCCCGAACCACGCCTCCCCATCCCGGAGAAATATGCGGGTGAGCCAGAGTTCTGTCGATCATTTCTGTCTCATTGTTCTCTGCACTTCGCCCTGCAGCCCCGCACGTTCTACACCGAGGAAATGAAGGTGGCATTCGTCTTATCTCTACTTACGGGAAGGGCTGCCCTCTGGGGGACGGCGGTGTGGGAGAACCAAGACAGCTGCTGTGCCTCGTTCCACGCACTTTCGGAAGAGATGAGACGGGTCTTCGACCGCTCCGCCGCCGGGAGGGAAGCGGCTTGGCTTCTCACGGACCTACGTCAGGGGGAAAGGTCCGTTTCCGATTATTCGATTGAGTTCCGCACCCTGGCGGCGGAGTGTAAGTGGAACGAGGAGGCGCAGTGGGATCACTTCCTGCATGGGTTGGCTGACCGCATCCAACAGGAGATCCGCGCCGTCGAGCTCCCCACTTCTCTCAACAGTCTGATTGACCTAACCATCAGAGTGGAGAATCGACTCGATCAAGCCACCAGACGGAGGGGGAGAGCAGTTCTCGCGAACAGACCGGAGGCTCAGTATCAGCGCTCAGATGTTGCGGTCAGCCCACCGGGAGATCTTGAACCCATGCAGGTGGGGCGAGCTCGGCTCTCCCGGGAGGAGAGGATCAGGCGGAGATCCCTGGGACTATGTTTATACTGCGGCAGTCAAGAACATCACATCCAGCGCTGTCCGGTAAAAGACCAAGCCCGATAGTAAGACGGAGGCTACTATCGGGTGGGATCTCTGCCAGAAAGACCTCATCTACATCGACACTCCTTCCGGTGAGTCTACGGTGGTCCACCCACGCACTCGAGCATCACGCCTTGTTGGACTCTGGGGCAGAGGGTAATTTCATGGACTTCCAGTTCGCTAGTAAGCTTAACATTCCTCTCACCTCCCTCAAACACCCCATTGCACCCTTTGCTCTCAATGGACACAGACTACCAGTCATCACTCAGACCACCTTACCTGTTTCCCTCACCACATCTGGCAATCATACTGAGGAGATATCATTTTACATTACGGACTCACCTCAATCCCCCATCGTTCTCGGTCACACCTGGCTTCAGAAACACAACCCCAGCATCAATTGGCGCCTTGGATCTGTGGTTAGCTGGAGCGAGGAATGTCATTTGTCTTGTCTTTTGTCTGCTGGTGTTAATGTTTCTGAGTCTGTGTTTCAGGGGGAAGCAGTGGATTTGGCTAGCGTGCCCGCGGAGTACCACGACCTGAAGGAGGTGTTCAGTAAGTCTCGTGCTGATTCTCTTCCTCCTCATCGTCCCTATGACTGTGCGATAGAGTTATTGCCAGGTACTTCTCCGCCTAAGGGCAAGTTATATTCTTTGTCTGTTCCAGAGACGGCGGCCATGGAGAAATATATATCCAGTTCTCTAGCAACGGGGTTTATCCGCCCTTCCTCTTCTCCAGCGGGGGCGGGGTTCTTTTTTGTGGGAAAGAAGGACGGATCCTTGCGACCTTGCATTGACTACCGAGGGCTGAACAACATAACGGTAAAGAATACCTATCCTTTGCCGCTTATGTCTTCAGCTTTTGAGAGGTTGCAGGGAGCGTCCGTTTTCACTAAATTGGACTTACGTAATGCTTATCATTTGGTCCGCATCAGGGAGGGGGATGAGTGGAAGACTGCCTTTAACACCCCTAGAGGCCATTTTGAGTACTGCGTTATGCCGTTCGGGCTAACCAACTCGCCGGCAGTCTTTCAAGCACTCGTTAATGACGTGTTGCGAGACATGGTCGATCTGTTCATATATGTTTACCTGGATGACATATTGATTTTTTCTTCGTCTCTCCAGGAACACGTGCAACACGTACGACGAGTGCTTCTGCGGTTGCTAGAGAATGGATTGTTTGTCAAGGCGGAGAAATGCGTTTTTCATGCACAGTCTGTTTCTTTTCTAGGACACATCATTTCGACTGAGGGTGTTCGCATGGATCCTGAGAAGGTTAAGGCTGTGGTAAATTGGCCATCCCCAGAGTCTCGCAAGGCCCTGCAGAGATTTCTGGGGTTCGCCAATTTTTACCGGCGTTTCATTCGCAATTTCAGCCAACTAGCCGCTCCTCTGACCGCCTTGACCTCCCCTAGTTTGACGTTCAGGTGGTCAGACGCAGCTGAGGCTGCGTTTGCCAAACTGAAAAGCTGCTTTGTTTCAGCTCCCATTCTCGTCACCCCTGATCGCTCACGTCAATTCATAGTGGAGGTCGACGCGTCAGAGGTGGGGGTAGGAGCAGTGTTATCCCAACGCGCATCCTCAGACGGAAAGGTGCATCCGTGCGCGTATTATTCTCACCGTTTATCTCCTGCAGAAGTTAATTATGACATTGGCAATCGAGAGTTGTTGGCAGTCAAACTTGCACTGGAAGAATGGCGTCACTGGCTTGAGGGGTCGGGTGTACCTTTCATTGTATGGACGGACCATAAGAATCTCGAATACATTAGAACCGCCAAAAGACTTAACTCCAGGCAGGCTCGGTGGGCATTGTTTTTCGGTCGTTTCGATTTTACACTTTCTTACCGGCCGGGTTCCAAAAACATCAAACCCGATGCTTTATCCCGTCTTTTTGAGCGTTCCGATCGTACTGCTACTCCCGAGCCCATTTTACCGGGGACCATCATTATCTCCGCGCTCAGGTGGGAGGTCGAATCGAAGGTGTTGACCGCCTTAGAAGGGGTAACGCCCCCGGCTCGTTGCCCACCGAACCGATTGTTTGTGCCGGAGAGGTTACGGTCAGACGTTCTCCAGTGGGGTCATTGTTCCAGTGTTGCTTGTCACCCAGGGGTTAGTAGAACTAGATTTCTGGTCAAGCAACGATTTTGGTGGCCTGGTATGGCTCGTGACGTCCACGATTTCGTCTTGGCTTGTTCAGTTTGCGCTATTGGTAAGACTTCCAATCGACCTCCAGATGGGTTACTCTTACCGCTGTCTGTCCCTTCAAGACCCTGGTCCCACATTTCGCTAGATTTTATCACCGCCCTCCCGCCCTCTAAAGGCAATACGGTGATTTTAACCGTAGTGGACCGGTTCTCGAAGGCGACTCATTTTATTCCCTTGCCCAAATTACCTTCAGCCAAGGAAACAGCGGTAGCTGTCATTGACCACGTCTTCCGCATACATGGCCTCCCGACAGACGTGGTTTCTGACAGGGGTCCCCAATTTGTGTCCAAATTTTGGCGAGAGTTTTGTAAATTGTTAGGAGCGACTGTTAGTCTTTCTTCCGGGTTCCATCCCCAGAGCAATGGTCAAACCGAACGAGCCAATCAGGATGTCGAGAGGGTTTTGCGATGTTTGGTTTCCAATAATCCTTCGTCCTGGTGTCAGCAACTCTCAGTTGTGGAGTACGCACACAATTCTTTGCCAGTGTCATCTACGGGCATGTCTCCATTTAAGTGTAGTTTAGGGTACCAACCACCTAATTTTGTCAGTACGGAATCCGAGGTTTCGGTCCCCTCCGCACACGCATTAGTCCAGAGGTGTCACCGCACCTGGACCAGAGCTCGCAGAGCTCTGCTCCAGGCTAGGTCGCGCACCAAGGCTAAGGCCGATCGCCACCGGTCGAAGCCTCCCCGTTACGTCGTCGGTCAAAGAGTGTGGCTTTCTACCCAGAATATTCCTATGCGGTCCGTTTCTAACAAACTTGCTCCCAAATTTATTGGCCCGTTTTCTATTACCAAGATTATTAATCCGGTTACCGTGCGTCTTAGCCTTCCTCCGGCGTACAGGAGGATTCATCCCGTGTTCCACGTCTCCAAAATTAAATCGGTGATTTCTTCCCGTCTTAATCCGCCTGCTCCGGTTCCCCCCCCGCCTCGTCTCGTTAATGGGGAAACCACCTATTTGGTTAATCGTATTCTGGACTCTAGACGGAGGGGACGCGGTTTTCAGTACTTGGTGGATTGGGAAGGTTACGGTCCGGAGGAGAGGAGCTGGGTTCCTGCTCGGGACATATTGGATCACCACCTTATAGATGATTACAATCTACAGGTAAAGCAGGCTGGGAACGTCAGGTGACGTCCTAGGGGAGAGGGTACTGTCACGGTAGGAAATCCAGTGTTTCCTCCGTGTCATGTTTTGTTATTGTTTTTGTACTTACGTTGTCTCCATGTGCTCGTTTAGTTGATTGTCATCACCTGGGTGTTGATTGTCTCGCTCCAGCTGATCGTCATCATACCTCTGCTACTTATACTCACCTCGCTCTCTCTCTGTTGTCAGATCCTCTCTTATGTCTCCATGCACTAGCTGGATTACCGTCCTCCGTGTTTGTGTGCTGGTTTGGATTCGTGTTGTCGTCCGCGTGTCAGTGTTCCGGTCTGTTCCTGGTTCCAACCATTGACCACCTTCACCTGCACCGCTGACTTCACCATCCCGCTCTTCTCACGCCACCGTAGACCTTCCTTGCCATTGCCAACACTCTGGACACTCTTTATCAATAAACAACATCTGATTGCCTGCAATTGCTTCCTCCTCTTTTATCTGTCGTTACACATGCCGAGTCGAAAGGACACCAAAATTCAAAAATCGCAAGGATTCGTTTTTCACTATTTTCAATTGTTCATACTAACAAATTTTTCGAACTCGTCCTAGGCCATTGAACCGATTGTCACAAAATTTTAACCAGTTCATGTTCTGACAATGCCAGCAAAAAGTTAAGGAATTCAAGTCTGTTTCCAAATGCACGTAAACGAATTCTACGAAAAGCATGCAAAAGTGGACGTGAGGCTATGTATCCACAACGGTTTGGCCTATTGAGACCAAATTTGGTGTGTGCTATAACAAGCATGACCTGAGACTACCTGCAAAGTTTCGGCCCTGTGCCCCCTAGTGGTCCGGAAATATGAAAAATGCTCATAACTTCTGAATGCTTTTGCCAAAAATCACAAATCTGGTCTCTTTGGTGGGTCATGTCGATTCAAATGAAATCAAATTTTCCCGTGTCAGTCATTTTAGGCATCTGCCATTTTGAATTATGTTCTAAAATGCTCTATTTTTGAATGCATTAGCGTATTGTTACAAAAATAATGACAAAAATCTTCGGCTCCATGCCCAGATGGTACTCAAAGACCTTTTGGTCAAAAGTTATAATAAAATTTTGAAAAATGCTAATAACTTTTGCTTACATTAACCTATTGTAGTCCGACTGATGTTTGTAGATTCCTTGCATCATGTTGACACAATTGATACCAATTTTGCCATAATTGACTGAACTTCCTGTCCGCCATTTTGATGCATGTTGAAAACCTACTTTGTCGAACTCATCCTAGATCGTTGGTCCGGCCCAATTTTCGCCAAATTTGGCTCTGATCATCATCAGACCAAGCTGGCAAAAATCATGGATTTTATGTTGATACACGAAACGGTTCTAGTTTAACACATGAACGAATTTGCTGGAAAGATGCCAAACTGCATCTGAGGGCTGTATCTCTGCAAAGGTTTGACATATTTAAACCAAACTTTGTATACGCCATTGTCACCTCACACTGACCACAGCACATCAATTTGGTAACAGCGCCACCTATTGTCCAAGAGTAATAAACCATTCATTAACCTTTAATTATGAAATTTCCCAAAATGCTAATAACGTTTGATTGCATTAGGCTATTGTAATGAAACTGGTCTCAAAATATTAATTGGGTCACGCCGACAACAGAAATACAACTTTTTGGTAGGAAATCTGAACTCCCTGTCCGCCATCTTGATTTATGTTAAAAACATACTTTCTTAACTCCCCCTCAACAGTTGGTCCAATTTTCACCAAAATTGAGTCAGATTATCTTCAGACTGTGCTGACAAAAAGTTATCCATTTCGTGTCGATTAACAAAACCATTTTCATACAGCACCGTTACAAATTTTAGACATGTTGCCAAAATGAGTTTGAGGCTTTATCTTTGCAAAGCTTTGATATAATGACAATTAACATTGTGTGTGCCATTGTCACCTCACACAGAACACACCAAAATTATTCAGCACCGGATACCTTCCTTGGGCAGAGTGCCTGGACCTTACACAGCTATGTTTATATTATCATTGTTGAAAACAGTTTGTGCTGCTTATTATTATTATTATTATTATTATTTTAATAATATATATTTTTTTATATTTAAAAAGATCTTTACTGTCTTCCAATAAAGAAAGAAAGAGTTGAAAACTATAAACTTTTTGAGTAAAAATTTGTTTTCTTTACCAAGAAAGTGGCAAGATGAAAATGTCTCAGGTTAATCATATAACGTCTAGGTTACATATGTAACCAGGCACGTGCACAGGTAGGGCTCAACCTGTGCAGAGCACATGCCCTTTTTGCCCTTACACTCCGAAGTGCCCTTTTTTTGGTGGTGTTTTTTGTTTTTTTATCAATGCTATTGGTCACCCTTTACATCTGTCTGTCTGTTTTAAAAATATTTAGCAAATGAAAGTTCTTAAAACGAGCTTGTGTAAATCTTATTCGATCCTCAAACTGTCAGTAAGCTGATAACTCCGCCCCCTCTATATGCATTGAATCAACTGAAGTTCCACATCAGCCGCACTGTAGACAACAGCTGAGCTGAACAAAGTTTTGCGAAGGGTAAATAAATATCTTGTTGTTTGAATAAGTACTACTAAACACTATGTCTATAAAGGCTCATATTTTATTTATTTGATGTCTGACTGACTGACTGAGACATGTGGGGTGTCGCCTGAGAGAGGGGGCTAGCATTTGCCATCTAGTCATAGCCAATACATAGCCAACACTTAAATGGCCTGTGCATACAGTAGCATTTAATCTTTTATAAAATGCGATTTTGGCCAAATGCATTTTACCACAGGAAAAACCGAGCGCTCCGTCTATATAGCTACAAAAACTAGTTTGTAACCTGTAGATTAAAGTGTAATGTGATGCCGGCAGCGGCAGGCACCGTCGCCGTTTCAATGACGGACAAAAAAAAATTCACATTTGCACACATTCGCTGGTCAAAAACTATATATTGATAAGTAATACAACAACATATAATTTGTTTTTACCATCGGAAAATCATAACAGGTGCGCCCCCGCGCTGTTTCGTACTGGAACTTACACAAAGCGACGAGTGATCCTTGTCACCTAGATAACATTTATAAAATATATTTCTAAGAAATTTATTCTTTGATTTATGATTGCTGATACACTTAATTTATTAACATTTAGGCTAATCATGTTTTGGTATACTCTCCGTTTGTCCTCACATGTATAAAATGTAGTAAAACATGGTAGGCGGATACATGTTGGATATGTTATAGTTACGGTATGGCTATAGTTTCTTATAATCTGGAATTGAGTTGGACATAATTAAATTATATTTCAAAAAAGTTTGTCAAAAATACTTGACTCATTGCTCACCTTCCCCTCTTCTCAATGTCATTCATAATCATGTAAACCAAATAATACAAATTAGCTTATAAAACCAAACAGAATAGCTAAAAAAGAGAATATATATATATATATATATATATATATATATATATATATATATATATATATATTTTTTTTTTTTTTTTTTTTTTTTTTGCAAAGTTCATAAAAAAGTGGATAAAGTTCAATAAAAAAAGATTTTGGTTTCTGTTTGGTGTTATAAGCTAATTTGTATTATTTGTTTAACATGTTTATGTATGAGTCAAGTATTTTTTTTCGCTATAAATGCTATTTAAAAAAAGAGGGAGTACACAAGAGCTGTTGTAATTAGGTTTAAAGAAGCCCTTAAAACCCTGTTTATCTATATTATCTAATTATCTACTATTATTATTATGGTTGTTATTAATCGTGAATAAATCTAAAGCTTTTGAGACTATTATTTTGTGTTAATGAATTTGTCATGAAGATGTGACTATTTCTTCCTGTTATGCAGGCTTACTAAATAATCTTGATATAAAAAAAGGGAGGGGGGTGCCCTTTTTCAGTTTCAGCACATGCCCCTCAAAAGGTCTGTGCACGGCCCTGTATGTAACCCTCATCTTTCAGTGACCCCTGATAGCACCCTGTCGTGAGGCCAGCACGAGTGAGGGTCTATAGCTGACACAGAATACACTGGGCAGCATATTCCAGCTGGATGTATGCTATCAGGCTGCCTGCTCGTAGGAGGACTTACAAAGG